>NC_068355.1:104561161-104861161 GCF_020536995.1 Dreissena polymorpha | reverse complement strand
AGAAATGAACTGTTTTTTTCAGCCCAAGATATCAATGGAACAAATGTTCTAACCAAGTTTCATGAAGAATGAACAACAAGTGGCCCCCTGGCAGCCATGTTTTTCAACAGACCTGAACCATTTTTTAACTCGTCCAAGATATCCAAGATATCATTGGGACAAATCTTCTGACAAAGATTCATGAAGATCCAACAATAAATGTGGCTGCTACAGTGTTAACAAGACAAATATTCATGACGCACAACGGCAGACAGACAATTGACAAAAGGTGATCACAAAAGCTCACCATGAGCAAAAAATATTATGCTCATAAAGATTGTCACCATGTTTATTAAAACTATTTGAGTAAACTAAATCAAGATATGATAACAAGCTTATTTACTATATAAATTAAAATATAAGGAACAAGAAATGTGTTTGTCAGAAACACTATGTCCCCTATTGCGCCGCTTTGAAGCTATATATTTGACCTTTGACCTTGAAGGATGACCTTGACCTTTCACCACTCAAAATGTGCAGCTCCATGAGATACACATGCATGCCAAATATCAAGTTGCTATCTTCAACTTTGCAAAAGTTATGGCAAATGTTAAAGTTTGACGCAAACTTACAAACAAACAAACCAACAGACAGGGCAAAAACAATATGTCCCACACTATACGGCGGCCATGTTTTTTTTACCATTTTCAAACTCAACTGTCGTATCCAGGAAACAAATGTTCTGACCAAATTTCATGAAGATTGGGCAAAAAATGTGCCTTCTAGACTGTTCACATGTTTTCACTATAAACATATAGAGAAAACTGCACCACCCCTGGCGGCCATGTTTTTCCACCCATCATGTCCATTTTCGAACTCGTCCGAGATATCTATATGATGTTAAGAATTTTTGTTATGATGATAAGGCAAACAAGGGCTGTTTGTAAAACATGCATGCCCCCCATATGGGCTCTCCTTTGTAGTGAGAGCCATTGTGTGAATATGTTTTTTGTCACTGTGACCTTGACCTTTGACCTAGTGACCTGAAAATCAATAGGGGTCATCTGCCAGTCATGATCATTGTACCTATGAAGTTTCATGATCCTAGCCATAAGCATTCTTGAGTTATCATCCGGACACCATTTTACTATTTCGGGTCACCGTGACCTTGACCTTTGACCTAGTGACCTGAAAATCAATAGGGGTCATCTGCGAGTCATGATCAATCTACCTATCAAGTTTCATGATCCTAGGAATAAGCGTTCTTCAGTTATCATCCGGAAACCATTTTACTATTTCGGGTAATCGTGACCTTGACCTTTGACCTACTGACCTGAAAATCAGTAGGGGTCATCTGCGAGTCATGATCAATCTACCTATCAAGTTTCATGATCCTAGGCCTAAGCGTTCTTGAGTTATCATCAGGAAACCATTTTACTATTTCGGGTCACTGTGACCTTGACCTTTGACCTAGTGACCTTAAAATCAATAGGGGTCATCTGCGAGTCATGATCAATGTACCTATGAAGTTTCATGATCCTTGGCCTAAGCGTTTTTGAGTTATCATCCGGAAACCATTTTACTATTTCGGGTCACTGTGACCTTGACCTTTGACCTAGTGACCTGAAAATCATTATGGGTCATCTGCGAGTCATGATCAATCTACCTATCAAGTTTCATGATTATAGGCCTAAGCGTTCTTGAGTTATCATCCAGAAACCATTTTACTGTTTCAAGTCACTGCGACCTTGACCTTTGACCTAGTGACCTCAAAATCAATAGGGGTCATCTGCGAGTCATGATCAATGTACCTATGAAGTTTCATGATCCTAGGCCCAAGCGTTCTTGAGTTATCGTCTGACAACCACCTGGTGGACGGACAGACCGACAGACCGACATGAGCAAAGCAATATACCCCCTCTTCTTCGAAAGGGGGCATAAAAATGTGACTTCTAGAGTGTTCACAAGCTTTTTTTACAATATGAATACAAGGAAAATGACCCACCCCCCCCTTGTGATCATGCTTTTTTATTGATCCAAACCATTTTCGAACTCAACCGTCATATCCAGAAAACACATGTTCTGACCAAATTTTATGAAGATTGGACCAAAAATGTGACTTCTAGAGTGTTCACATGTTTTAATAATATACATATAGAGAAAACTGCCCCGCCCCTTGGCGGCACTTCTACTGTGTTCACAAGGTTTTTCTTTTTTTGACCTAGTTTTTGACCCAGCATGACCCAGTTTTGAACTCGGTAAAGGTATCATTGGGACAAATGTTCTGACCAAGTTTCATGAAGATTGAACAAGAAATGTGGCTTCCAGAGTGTTCACAAGGCAAAATGTTGACGACGCACGACGCACGGACGACGGACAAAAGGCGATCCCAAAAGCTCACCATGATAACGCTGTGATCAGGTGAGCTAAAAACAAAAATAGATAAATCAAAGCAGCGCAGTATGGGGCATTGTGATTCTGACAAACACGTTTTTGAGCTTTGCGGAAATAAAAAAATGGGGTAGGGGTATGACCGATTCTGGATTCCGCGGGCGTATTGCATAAACAGCCCAAAATATCCAGGGCTCTCGAAACCTCTGCATATTACACTGTAGATTCTTCCTAAGCATTTTTATGCCCCCAGATCGAATGATATATTGTTTTTGGCCGGTCTGTCTGTCATTGTATGTGTCTGTCTGTCATGGTATGTGTGTGTATGTCCCAAAACTTTAACCTTGGTCATAACTTTTGCCATATTGCTGATAGCAACTTGATATTTGGCATGCATGTGTATCTCATGGAGCTGCAGGGGTTTTGCTGTCTACCGCCACTGTCGCATATGGCGCTAAAAATATTGTAGTGGCGCTAATTTTTTTTAAGTGGCGATTAAAAAAAAAAATCGGTAAAAATCCTATCCGAAAATGTACTGCTAGTCGTCTGTCAGTTGTAAATATTGATTTACTACTACGCAAATTGAAATCATTGAAGCGTGTAAGTGTTACAGACGGTGTTTTTATTGCTATTGTCAAGTTTATGGGGGTTATTATCGGATTAATGGCTCCTTTTTAACATTGAACGAACAATTATGTAATCCTGGGTTAAACTGTCATGTAAATCAATAATTATAACGATTATTAGGGACACTATTTCTTTAATCAATACCATGAAAAAAACACATGTTAACTTGTTTCAACAGGCATTTGTGAGCATTTATGTTTAACAGTTTCATCATGTTCTGGGAACGATATATTTTAATTAAGATATCAACTATTTCTGAAATCAAAAGCAGGTCTTTCACTTGTTGCACTAAATTTCGGATGTTAAAATTCAGACAAAGATAAAGTAAAGATAGTGATGCAGGGGTTTTTCAGCACTGTCTGCGCCTCCGGAAAACAGAGGCATTCCCAAAGCAAACGGACCTTATCTCAAACCGAAATTATTAAAAAAATCCAAATCCCCCCAAAAAAAAATTATTTATTTTTTTAGAAAGAAGTGTCTTATCACTAATGGTTATTAGATTATTAATGTTCCAACTCGTCCAGCTGATGTGTATCATATCAACAAGCACTGCTGTGGTTGAGCAAGGATTCAGCACCATGAACCTGCTGCACTCCGCATTACACAGCACGTTCACACAAACCAAACTTATACTCATCTGATGCTTACCTGCATTGAAAGTCTAGACCTGAATGACAAAACATTGCAGGAGCTGTGTGATGCTTTCAAAAACAGAAAGCAGAGAAAAATTATGCTGTAACTTGTGTGACTAACCAGTGTTTGTTTTGGTCAAAAATATCTGCTATAAGTTTTTGACTGTACAGTTATTATCTCAGAGTGTAACTGTAACCGAAAAACAAAATTGCAGTACTTTAATAAACGTTGAACATGCCCAATATTGCATGTTTTTATATAAAAAAGACAAATTAACAAATGAAAACAAATTTATTTGTTAAACCACTGACTTATTTAAGCACTATAAATCCACAATGTTTTCTCAAAATGAGCTGTTTCATCGAAGCAAAAATTCCCAAAATGGACTATTTTGTCGATAAAAAATTCCCAATTTGGTCAGATTCCTTTTCCCAAAATTGGCAGAAAACCCCCTGTGATATTTATGTGTTGATTTGTTGTTGATAGTTTGTAAAAATATGTTTTGTGTTATTTCAGACAACAAGAATGGATGGTGGCCATTATCTTGGGCCTTTCTGTCAAGAAATAGATGTGAACAATATTCATTTAATTGAACCTGGAAATCAACCACCACAGCTAACAGAAAACCTTTTAACAATAGGTGTTTTTTAGAATTTGTGAAATTTGATAAAATAAACAGAAGTTGATGTACCTGTATATCATGTCCAAATGACCAAATGTAACTGTTTAACAATTTGAATTGAGATGCTTTATTTTCTGATGTTTGATTTATTTTTCCTTTCAGATGATGTACATTTGTGTGATTCTAGGTTTTAATAAATAATTCTGAAACATTTATGCAGCATACTGTTACATTATAATTGTTCACATTATTATATTATGTTGGTTATCTGGTTTATCAAGTGGAAAAAATGTTATTTATATAAAACTAAAGCTTATTAAACAAGAAACCGCCGGAGACGGGTGATGCTCCCCAAAGGTTTTTTTTGTCACAATATTGCACTATATATTCAGATAAAAGGAAACGTCTTGAGGGCACAGTAGTTGGGGGGACAATAATTTTTTTATAGAAAATTTCAAAGGGCCATTACTCTGTGAAAAATCATCTGACCAGAACCCGCTGATAATATGCACATCTCCTCTTGGTAGTGAAGCTTCCCATAAAGTTTCATTGAATTCCGGTCATTAGTTGCTGAGAAATAGTCCTGACAAAAATTGTGCACAGTAGTTGGGGGGACAAGATTTTTTTTATAGAAAATTTCAAAGGGCCATAACTCTGTGAAAAATCATCCGACCAGAACCCGCTGATAATATGCACATCTCCTGTTGGTAGTGAAGCTTCCCATAAAGTTTCATTGAAATCCGGTCATTAGTTGCTGAGAAATAGCCCAGACAAAAATTGTGCACAGTAGTTGGGGGGACAAGAATTTTTGTATAGAAAATTTCAAAGGGCCATAACTCTGTGAAAAATCATCCGACCAGAACCCACTGATAATATGCACATCTCCTCTTGGTAGTGAAGCTTCCCATAAAGTTTCATTGAATTCCGGTCATTAGTTGCTGAGAAATAGCCCGGACAAAAATTGTGCACGGACGGACAGACGAAGCGGCGACTATATCCTCCCCCCAAAATAAATTTTGGGGGAGCATAATAAAACATTCTTCTAAAAGTAATAAAAATATAGTCAATGCCATCATTCATTAATGTAGTAAGGTTCCTTAAATGATTGTCCTTATTAAGGTAATAAAGTCGGAATAAAGTGGCGACAACTTTTTGGGGGCCAGTGAAACCCCTGGAGCTGCACATTTTGAGTGGTGAAAAGTCAAGGTCATCCTTCAAGGTCAAAGATATGGCTTCAAAGCGGCGCAGTAGGGGGCATTGTGTTTCACAAACACAGCTCTTGTTTTTATCGTAATAACGCTATTCATCTCACATGCATGACTCACAGAAATACACATTTATATTGATTAAAGCAGGAACATCATTAATCAAGTCAAGTGTGCCCCATTATAGGTGTGATCACACCTTAGTAATCAAATCAATTATCAGGTTTGTTTTTCCTTCTTTGTGACCTGCCGAAAAACGACCCTTTCCCCTCAGATTTTTTTCCCCTAAGCAGATGAATTTTCCCCCAGATTTCATTTTTTTCCCCAAAAAATTAAATAAATAAAAAAACATTTTTTTTACCTTAAAATAAATAAGTTAACCTGATCCATTGTAGAAAATAGAAAATATTGCATAATTAAATTATCTGTTGCCTTGAATTTGTTTTAAAAACAGTAAAATATGTTAAATTGATTATTTAAGACTTTCCTTATTTTCCCCAAAATCCGGCGTTTCGCGTGATTTGTTTTCCCAAAATCCGGCGTTTCACGTGATTTTTTTCCCCTAAAAAAGGCCAGGCCCTTTCCCCAAAATCAGATAAAAAACCCTGATTATGTTTATATCTTGGGAGGTGTAATGACTACTGTTTGAAGATGTAATGACCATAGTTGCAATAATCCAACTCCCAGCTATTGACCCTCCGGGTTGCTGGGAGTTGCAACTTGTTAGGGCATTTTCCATGTCATGTCCCCCGCCCAAAATCTGGGCCGTACTTTAATCGGTAATATTAGCAACTGAACTATTTTCTGGCATAAATAAACACAAACAGATCATATATATATCACTAATACGCAAATTAAAACAACTTACGTGATGGGGTGGTCTCGCATAATATTAATAATGATATCAATCCAAAGTTTCAAACACGTCAACGCTTCATGAAAATGTCTAGACGGAGTTAAGAAATAATTTTTTGTACATCAGACGTCCTAGGGACTTCCATCATTTGTAAAATGGACGTTCGACTGCCGTTGGTGTAATTTACGCCCGGGCGTCCGCTTAGGGAAGCCCTGGATCCTAAATTATCCTCTATTCCTAAAATTTCGTGCAGCCTTATAAGATCGTGAACTTTTTTATGACGTAAACTTCTAAGCAACATTCGAACGCACCTGCCTGAAAACTGTTCACTTTTGTAATGTGAGAATTTCCACAGCCGATAAGACAAAAATCATGAGAAAAAAAAAAAAATTATGATATAAATTGTCCGTTTTTCTGACCTCTTTGACATAGAAATAGCCTAAACAATGTTAAAAATCTGCACATATCCTTCACCAGACTGACGCGGCTATGTTTGTCAATGTTTTGATTGTAAAATGTTGTAAGGGTAGCTTCCCTTAGAGGCCCCTCTCGAATTTGTATTATGCTCTCTCCCTCTCTGTTATGAGTACTTTGCACTACAATACGATTAAAGCAGGGGTGGCGAAATCTCAAAAAACTAAACTTGTCCACGGACAACCATTTAGGAAATTTAACTTTTCCGTTGCTGAACTACACTTGTCCGTTAATGTTTATATAAATTATAAACGCATTTATTGATTAATGTAAAACAATGTGGAATATACCAAAATGAGTATGATTTGCTAGTTTTGTTTTTGGTTGTATTTCAATAGTACATTCATTAAAGCAGTATATTATAAACAATATAAAGACTTTCTAAAACTTTTAATCTTGCAAAGCTAGTGTTATTAAAACATGTGTTGAACATAAGTACATCGTAATCTTAACAAATTAAACTAGTCCAATATGTCGACCTCATCAGACTGAGGCTTTGCGCCGCTACTGGTAGCAATTTATTTATCATCAACTGGTAACCATTGAAAATCTGTGAGCCAAGTTTCTTGAAAAGTTCTGGTGCGTTTACTTAGATCATATTTTTTATCATAATCTTTCTTAGTTTTTTTGGGAGGTGGACTGCTCAAAGCTTCGGGTTTCTGCTCCGTTGTTGAAGATTTAAAAAAACTAAATGTTCCATTTTTACCATTAAAGTCGTCTTAAATAACAAGGTAGACCGTGTTTTGATTATCTTACTTTGATACTTTTTATTTCCGTCTGATTGTAAAAATAAAGAAACCAGTCTGTACACTGTCTAACAGTCAGGCCGAATGTTTGAAATGCGACATGCTCCTGGTCTCTTATAGAATAAGGGAGATCACTACGCAGGAGTGCCCGTATTTTAGCTTGATTGCTCCGCAAATAGCACTGACAATGTAATCGCATGTCAACATCCGGTTTTGTAAAACATAATTACGGCTTTAATACAATGTATAATTTTGTATACCTTGACCCGACTGTTAACAAACTTGTTGTCCACAGACAACTTAATTGAAAAAAATCAGTTGCCCAGACAAGCAAATGTACGACTCGGGCAACTCGGACATTTGATTTCGCCACCCCTGATTAAAGTGTGTATACAGAAAATTTTACCCCCAAATGATGACATGAGACCATAAGTTAAGATTGTGACCTGGGCCTATTGCAATAAATGTTCTCACTGAGTCCATTTGGGATTTTGTCACTAAACAACTGTCATTAGAAGGGATGACAGCTTTTTATGCCCCCATTGTGAATAGAATTTTATTTAGCTATTTTCCGTTAGTAAATACACTTTCTCTAGACCTCTGAATAGAGTTATCACAGTTCATTTTTCGTTTTTATAAAGACCAGTTTTGTTTAAACCATTCTGTTCAATACAGTTTATTCATGAAATTCATCAAAAACAACACATATTTAATACAAATAAACACATATTCACAAAAACATATATCAGTTATTATAAACACATCCCAGGGCCTGGCTATGATGTCATCAAAATCGGTGCACAATCTTATAGGGTAATTCTGTGTGACGCAGACTACAATGTACATGAATGTTTAAAGGTACGTTACTCCATTATTATTATCTGACAACCAACATATTTTACTTGTTATTTGTTAAACAAAAGATAAATCATAAAGTATATATCGAGTTTAGTTATTGTCTAATGATTTTCATGAAAGATATGCCTTTGAAGTTTAAGGTGCACGAACTTATAGGTTTAGAGGCTAATGGAAGATTCATAATAATATGAAATTGAAAATTGTTAGCATGCAAATGTGAATCTATAAACTTACGCTCGAGATTTAGAGAATCCCATTTGCTGCAGAATATCTTTGGGAGATCTAAGATCTTCTCGTCGCAAAACACTGGATTTCCTTCTTCTTGGCGGTGGCGCTTTATCCATGTTATTCAGTTTTCGTCGAAACAAGGAAGTAGCCTCAAGCCTTAAGTCAAGCCAAGGTAGCAGTGCTCGCGGTAGTAAGCCGGTTTTTGCCAGTATTTCATAAAACACAAACTATCTAATTGTTTTCACATACCCATCCGCTTAATAGATCATTTTTACTTAAATATGTGTTAAAAATATCTTCCAACTACGAAAAACTCATTTAAAAAACTTAAATTAGTCCCATACAGTTTGCAGCCATTATCTTTAAAGGGAAGTAAGCTTAGTTCGCGGGTTACACTATAGTGACTAAAAAAACAGGTTACATTACGCAATTCATTTATTCAACTCAACAATTCAATGCAAAATGTGTTCATGTTAAAAAATAAACAGAAACTATTAAGTATTGGCACAAATGCTTATGTTGCTCATCAAGCAAATGGGTGCTACTCATCTGTCCTATTTTTTACCATTCAGCCTGCGGTTGTGGACAATAGATGCACCTGAACTCAGAGTCTCTCCTTTAGACTGACACAGACATACATAACCTCAAATGGACCCAGTGTCCACATTGGTCACGCTGACCCCATTTTAATACAATGACGAGGGATGTACAACCTCTCAACGCTGCTGGGAATCTCTTGTGACACACACAACACAAATCTTCCTCTGTATCAGTGCTGTTTTGGCTGTCATCTAATGAGGCTTCTTCATGCTGGTCAATTATGTGTTTTGTTTGGACTCCAGAAGTTCATGGTTCGGGTTTAGATTTTGGTGGTCTGCTGTCTTTCATTGTGTGTTCTCTCATTTCTGATGCTTTCTCCTTTGATCAGCCTACTTTTCAGGTAATCAATCTTTGTATTGATATTGTTGTTATTGTTGACAGTTGACTGTTCTATGATTACTGTTATGGTTGGTTCAGTGTCACTTTGGTTGGTACTGACATCATACATTGGGTAGATTGTTGAGGGGGCAGTTTGTATGTTGGTGATCACTAAATCATTAAATGGATAGATGCCTGCCTTTTTGAATGCAGAGGATATGTTTTCTGGTGTGAAGGCTCTGGTGTATGGTTTTGCTGTTAATCTGGCAATCTCATATCTAGTGATAGATATCCCAGGGTTGCTGTGGATGTAGGACTGGCAATCTCTGTTGTAGAGTTTCTTCTGTGGACCAAATACCCCAACATCAAGGGGCTGAGTTAGATGGCTAGTGTGGGGTTGCAATACAAATAGAACCACATTGTGGTCTTTTTCCCAGTCAGCAAGGGTCAAGGACAAGTGGGCCTTGTGACCATCATAAAGCACCAGAACTGGTTTATGCGAGGCTCCGTCTAATCTGGCATGCTTTGAAAATGACCCATGAGATAGGTCTCAAACATGCCCCTGTTGACAAAGCCACTGTCTGATATCCCTCCAGATGAACCTGGGAGTGCGCCCTCTAAAAGCTGATCCACCCACCGCTTCCATGGGAACACATAGAATGGTGGGATATGATTTCCAATTGCATTTGTCCTACCAACAATTGTCACAGTCCTGGTCCTTGGCGATGTGATGGCCTGTGGCTTGCACTCACTTCCGCATATAACCATTGGGGGAGTGTGTTCCGTTCGTAGAGAAGCCTGTTTCATCTATGTTGTAGATTCTCTCAGGGGCTTTCAAAAGGTCATTTTGTTGGAGAACAGAATGCAGTTCTGCAAAGTACTTGACCATTGTCTGTTCAGATGAAGATTTGGCCCTTGAAGAGGTTAGTTTCTGTGGGGTTACAGCTTTCAGCTCCTTGTGTCTTTTCAAGAAGGAGTAAAACCATGGTTTGCTCAGTTGATCTTTAGCAATGGTCTTACCCAGCGACTTGGCATATCCCGCTGCTACACCGAGGACTTCAGTTACTGGGTATCCATAACCAATATTACCCAAATGGATAATATGGTCAGCCAGTCGCTTTTCTTCTTCAAGGTTTAAGAGTCTGGCTGGCCCCATGGTGCAGTCCAGCGCTACATTCCCCCTGGTCCTATCCCTCAGTGTTGACTCAGGAACCCCATACATACGTGCTGCCCTATACACGGAGTTCCCGGACAAGGTTGCCTGGAAAGCCCTCTGTAAATTATCCCTGGCATAGGGCTTCTTTTCTCTTGCATGTGTTGGTCTTTGAAAATAAACAAAACAACACAACTTTGATGTGGGGAAAATAAACGGAAAATAAATTTACTACATTCTAACCGATTTAAAAAGTGGACAGGAATTCAGTATATTGTAACCGAATAATATAAACGACATTTTAACCTCCTGTGTTTAGCAGACGTCTAAAAAAACAAAGCGGTTTGTGAATGGACAATTCAAATTTTGTTTTATTTTCGGATAGAACACGCGTCATATATTAATTTCTGACAAATTCAAATAAAAAAAATTACCATAATACTGTGGTTAATTTCTTCTGAAATCAGCTTTGACAACGAGTTGACAGAAACCGGAACCTTGTTGACGAGGTAAACAAAGCAGGTGGCGCTGTTTATCAAATACCGCGAGAATTGCTCACCCGCGAGCACTACTTACCGGAGTAAGGGTAGGATATATTTTTCCATGCTACCATCAACATCTTCCATTGCATCAACTCCTTCGATTTCTAGAATGTTGTCTTTCCAACTGCCTTCTTTTTTTCTTTCAGCAATTCGGTCTCTTTGCCTTCTCGTTTCCATCTGATTTCTTCATATTTGTGTTTCTGAAGGTCTTCTTTTTCTTGACGAGCCTTTTGACGTATTTCAACAACTCTCTCTGTTTTGTACGAAACATGGGCGCCATATGTCACAGGGTTTTGTGTGAATTCATGGTTTGTTTGAAGGGACTGTAATAACAACGCAGAACAATATATCAAAGATATACTATGTTTATGTTCTGACGGTCAATTGGCAAATGCCTACATTAATCACCATTATTACACAACAATAACAGTAATAACATTTATAAATACATGGCTATATTGTAATACAATAAATACAATAAATAACTTACGTTGCATTTAATTAGAAAAGAAATTATAACAATACAAAGGTTACAGTTTATAAATTAATTTATCACTAACCTGTAATAACAACGCAGAACAATACATTAAAGATATACTATGTTTATGTTCTGGCGGTCAAGTGGCAAATGCGCGGTTACTTGGGCATGTCACTTGACCAACGCCGCGAACCAGTCATGCGTTTAATAGGTTTAGGTGATTACAACTGGTTAGGTTGTTAGCTGAACTGTAGTAACTGTTTGGAAAGAAGTCAGGTTAATAGTAAAATAGATAGACAATGATTGCGTATGATGAGATTTTGTAAAGAAATAAGGATTTGTTAATTTACTCTTTGACATCTGCAGGAACTGAATTTAGATTGTCAGTCGTTAAGCAATTTACAGAGACTGTTTATTTAATTTAGGTGAATGTGGTAAGGCTAAAAGATTTGTATAATAAAAATATATCTTATTCATGGCCATAAATAATACTTTGATTTTCCATTCATTGAGTGCAGTAATGTCTGCATTTTCCTTCCTGTACCATTTTTTTTTCAATATTCATGTAAAGATATTTCGATTTTCTTAATGCAGATATCAAAATCGAAGTCTATGTAAATCTTGTGACCCCTACAGCATCCCTAGTTTTGACCACAGGAGAAAACTTGAACAAACTTGCAAGAGGATCACTAAATGATGTTACATACCAAATAATAAACCTCTGAGCATTTTGGTTGCAGAGAAGACGATTAGAAAAACGTTATTCACAATTTAAAAGCTCTGTAAATAATGTGACCCATGGGGCACAGCTAGTTTTGTACCCAGGTTCATGACTTGATCAGTCTTTATAAAAGACCACATGATAATATTACACACAAAATATTAAACTTCTGAGACTTAAGTTAAAAGAAAATATTTTGTATTTAAGTTATTTACTACATAAGTCAATACAAATAATCTGACCAATGGGAGTGGCAAGTTTTGACATCAGGTTTTTACCTCATGGGCATGTTTTGAGCAATCTTTTAGAGGATCGCTGGGCTATGCTGCGCAACAAACATTTAGCCACTGCGGTTTCCAAAGTTTTAAAATGTATTTACTGTACACATGTGTAAGTGAATACGTCTGCGACCCCTGAAGCGTGACTAGTTTTTGTCTCCAGACGCATGATTTGTACAATACTTGTAGAGGGCCACTAGACGATGGTATACCAATTATTAATCCTTTGAGCCTTGCGTTTTCAGAAAAGATTGTCTGAGTTATCCACTACGTTCTTGTTACCTACATATTCAGCGCACCAGAACAATTTGTACAATTGTGAAAGAGGGTCACACAACTTGGAGCTATTATAATTTCTGTGAAGTTCTGTGAAAATCCATCTATTCGTTTAGAAGACGTTGTTTCAAGCAAATACGTGCTGACACACAAGACGCCTGAGGGCCACCTACATAAACTTTTCACCATGAGCAACTCTTAATGGCCTATTCCCACACACGCGGTCATGTATTTACATGAACTAAACGTATATGATACAATATGATAGAGAGGCACACTTTTGAGTGTTGGAGTGTGTATTACCATGTTTATGTGTTTCTTTCTTATTCGAGGCTTCATTATATTTAGCCCTGGACTGTGGTAAAGCACTTTTTTCAAATAAAATCAAAGAAGCACATATAGCGTAACTATTTGTGAAGTATATGCGGTTAAGCTTCACCTTTTATATTATTTAAACTCAATGAGGCCAATGTTTTTTAAATAAAATTATTCTCCGATTTTTGTTCTAAAAGTGTCGGGTCGGAGGAGGGAAAAAGATGGGTTACCAAATATGCACTCATTAAAAAAATGTTATGGTATGAAGTTTTTTGAACATTTGGTACGAACCAGTCCGGAACAAAACCGAAGTTTCGTACCCATTTCGTACTCATTGGAAATAACGAAAACACACGTATTATATGCACAAATTCTTCACTACATCTGCATTTAACAACACATAAAATTGTATTCTTTAAAATATGGCCTTTGTTGTGCGTAAAATATCGAAGTTTAAAGTAAATGGGTTTCGCATTTCGGGCACCTGTTAAATAAAAAATCGTTCTGTTGTTATCGCTTTCATAATAATTTTTAGTCATTTTAATACTACCAATTTTATAAAATCGTAGAGAAATAATAAAATATTTACTTACACATCGATTCCATTCAGGATTTCATTTGACGGTTGCATAATTATTGGGGAATTAGCAGACTTTGCTGGTAAAAGCGTTGTAGCGTTCTTGAAAAAAAACAATGATGGCGTAGCTTTTGATAAATTCAAGCACATGTAGGATGTTCACGTATTAATGCGGGTAATTAAAACAGGGTTTATTAAGATGATTTATAACTTATATGAACTTTTTTTTAAACCCGGCACCTGTTTCGTGTTAAAAAGCCACCTTTTGGCATCTGAAAAAAAAAATCGAGATTCAATTTTTTTTGGATTTCGTGAAAAAATAGCGTCGGCGGGTCGGAGTTTGATTGATTGATTTATTTCGGTATGGAATACACATACATGGACATTTAAAACAACATGTATAATACAGAATAGTAGAACACATGAGAATAAATAAACCATGACATGCACACCAAACACCAAGGATAACACAAAAAAGAGCGACTCTTATTTACATTGTGGTCCTTTGTGCTGGTGGCATGACATAGAGAGCTTTTAACTAACAAAAAGTAGTTTTTAAACAATTGACCTTATAATAAAGTTCATATAAGTACACATTGTTCAATGGAATGATATCACAGATAATTGGCCTAATAATAGTATCACAGTACAAAATTTACAAATCTATGTTTGGCATTTTGTATTCACAGAACGGAATAGACTATAAAGGAATATAAAGAAATATATTTATGGATTACAAAAAAGCTAGAAAATACTTGAAATTAATACACAAACTTACACATAACGCAATGTCCTTAAAACAAAATAAAAAGAATTTAATATCAATTGAAGGAAAGCTGATAAAAACAATAATACAACTTCAGCAATGATAAAAAATTATTAAATGACTAGATCTATATGAACTGATTAAAATATTCCCATACCGAAACAAACATGATACAAAGATAATAATGATATAAAAATGATAAAATTATAAAGATGTATTAATACTTTACTCATAAAGATGGTACTACATATGTTTTTGATCATTACTGTATACAGTTCTTGATTTCGCTAAAAAACAAGTTTTTCTCTCTATTACCGTTTTTGGCTTGTTGTTGTTTTTCAAATGATGTTTTTTCCCAATAGATTTTATAAAATTATAGATAATGCACAAGTATCAGCTGTTGTTTTTTCTCAAATAGACATTATAAATTAGAGATCATACATACATATCAATGAAACAATATATCCTAAAAACATTTTTACAACAAAAGCAAAAAAACGTAACAGGTTTATACAAACATGTACATAATACTTTTAACTATAATGCGCATACTGTACTACTGTCGCCAATCACATACTATAGATCTGTACTGTTCAGTAATTTTTAAGTAACTGAAACCACAATTCAATTTTATTTACATAGTGACATGTACTTTTTGTAATAAAAAACCTAAATACCATATAATATATTTGGTCTTATGTACATGGAAAAACTAAAGCGTTGAATTAACAACTTAATTTTAGCTGTTAATTTGTTGAGTGACTCTTATCGCTGTTACATATTGTCTCAAATAAAATCAGTTCCACATAACACAATTAATTAAATTTTAATATAACAATTCGTATGTAAATAATGCCCCATTTTCGCTTTCGACTGAAGCTAAATGTGTTCATGTGTAAGATAAGCATTTAAGTAATTAATATTCAAATTGTCAACCTTCTGAAAATTTCTGTTAATTTGTTTGAGTGACTCTTATCGCTGGTGCATCTTTGTCTCAAATAAAATCAGTTCCACATAACACAATTAATCAAATCTTAATATAACAAGTCGTATGTAAATAATGCTTCTATTTCGCTTTCAACTGAAGCTAAATGTGTTCATGTGCACGATAACACGGTGCCTATACCACGTGACTTTTTAAGATCTGTGTGGGGAGTTAAATGTCAACAAAAGCACGACAAAGGTAAGATTTTTAAGGATAACTTTTTTTAATATGTCATCATTTTCAATGGGATAAAGTGGAGAGCCCGCTCATTCATGAGAGTTTTCTATAGGTATCATGATTTTGTAAAACAAATGAATATTTTTTCAGTAAAGTGCAACCGCGCGTTTGAGCGGTTAGAAAAAGGTAGGATCAGTGTGGGGACATTATTATGACACAGAAACATCATCTCTCGTGAAATAAAGCAATAAACTTTATGGGCGGAGCTTACACTATATCATTTTGCATTCTTTTTTCAGGTTTCTTTCATATATTTATGAGAACAAAATCAAGAAAAATATTCTAACAGTAATATGATCTGTGTGGTATACGTGTTTAGAAGGATCTGTGTGGTATCCGTGTTTCTACAATTTACGGATAAATTGAGATAATAACGACAATATATATTTTTTTAATTAATTTCAATTATTTCAATACAACAATTACTACTACTACTACTACTACTACTACTACTACTACTACTACTACTACTACTACTACTACTACTACTACTACTACTACTATTTCTGCTACTACTACTACTACTAATACTGCTACTACTACTACTACTACTACTACTACTACTACTACTACTACTACTACTACTACTACTACTACTACTACTACTACAACTATTACTACTACTAGTAGTAGTAGTAATAGTAGTAGTAGTAGATCTATTATTATTATTTAAAAATTCATTCATTTCAGTAATCACCTATTTGGCACTAGTGAGCGGACAAGGGTTAAGGGAAGAAAAAATAGAGGAAACAGTTTCACGAGACAGGAATGCTATACAGAAGGGGACACTAGGAGTAAGGTGGGAGCGGGCGAGACGAAACGATAGCAAACTGTTGCCAACAATAAGAATGCGGATAGACGAACACAATGAACATTTTAATTCTGACACAAATTCTGCAATAGAAATTATGTCAAATATTACACAGGTTGACAAAAAGCAAAGGCATGTTCTTCCTGAGTAATACGTATGTTTTAAAATCAAATTTGGAATGCAAACTGATAAAACTGAATCCACCAGACGTATTGGCTTGTCATTTTGTTGTTATTTAAATTTAAGGTAAACGGTATGTTTATTAAAAACAAAATACTGGTCATAGTAGAAACATATATATATATGTGTGTGTCTGTGTGTTTTATTTCATATTTAGAATTCGTATTGTTGCATTAGTTTATTACATAGTATACATATTGACAATCATTCGCCATGTGTTGGTGATAATGTCATGTTATAAATTATGTCGTTGTATTCAGTGTAACAAGTGTATGCTTATCTTTAGCGTTAATTATTTTGAAGAGAATATAAAAAGTAAATGAATAAATATTATATTATATGATTATATATGTACGATTCTGTGTTGTGGATGGATGCAGCTCTGAAGAATGTCAAGACGTATTTCGAATTAAGGAGTATTGTATTGTATACACAACCACATTGCATACATTGTTTACTGTCAATTACCACGGCCTAGAGTAATTATAAGCAGGCAGTTAATTATGTAAAGCAATCGTGTAAAACCCTAGTATTAGAAACCCTGGCTGCTTATGATTATCGAACTAGCTCGTGACAGCGGTATTTAAAATTGAAACCAACGAAAAAACATCGCAAAACTTTAATCAAGTTATAATTAAAAAAGAATCACAGATTCGATAATACAAATCACAGATGCGATATATTAATGAATAACGTAAATCCAAATTATTGTACAATTATTTTAAGAATGATTTCAAACACACAAACGAACTAAACGAAACCTAAAAATTAATCAAATTCGGATAACTTTAGAATCATTTTGAAAAAGTAAAGTAAAGGTAAAACAACGAATAAAATAACGTAAAACGATAATGAAGTTACACAGACACACTGTAAACCATTATGATTTTTAATCAGTATTCACGGATTTATGTGAAGTCCTCACGTATCGAGAAAGGTTTGTTTTGCGTTTGTACGTTTTGAAACACTCATCACTACTGTAACACTTGTCATGCATGTGGGTATTGACGTGCTCTCTGAGGTCATTCTCACTCCTAACTGCCAACCCACACTGGTAACATTTCACCAATCCCTCTTTTTTGCACTTTTCTCTCTAGCCACGAGTAGGTACTTGTCCGCAAAGCTTCTGCCGCACTGTACACACACGTGACATTGGGGTCCTTTGTTCGTTGAAACTTCTAAGATTGTAGGCATCCTGAGAAAAAAACGAGAGCGCCGATGGCGTTAAAAGCATAGGTGCAAGATACAGGGAAGAATGGCGTCACGTGGTATAATGTATTTCGATATCGCCATCCGCGAATTTCTCAAATCAATAATTTCAAACAATTACCGACTATTTAAATAGATAACCTTTCCTTTTACATCAGTGTTTGAAACGCTTATGAAAAATAATTACCCAAGCCTTTCAAAATTTAAGCACGGACAGATCTGTATCGAACTATTCTTTTCACAAATGAAAATAGACGCTACCCTATTCGTCTGCGTCAAGAATTTGTCGTAAAACTTTTGGTAAGCGTTAGATGCAGACGTGCACAACAGATTGAGTTCTGAATACAGATTTCTGAATGCAGATTTTTATAGAAACTCCTCACAGCAGTTACTTCCTTGCTTCGCCCGGTCAGTAACTTCTTGTATAAGGGAGGCCACTGCGTAGGAGTTTGAGATTTATAGTGCAGATAGAATTGTTTTACGAACGAAATTTGTTTTAGGTTATAAGAAGATTTTTTGACACAAAACGGTCTTAAAAAAATTCACTAAAAACGGTGTCAGCAATATTCTTGGAAGAAAACGTTAGAAAAACGATTCCAAAAAAAAAATTGTAAGAATGACCATATACTAAATTAAATAGATATTTCGTCTGATTTTTGATCAGGTAAGGCTTCATAATGGGTAACCGATCGATGTGGATTTTCGAAATGTGGTATATACCATAAGCATAGGTGCGTAAACGCACCTATGCTAACAACATATTTTATTCGCGTGACATTTCAATGCGTAAACACGCTATTTAAAAAATGTTAGTATCTGAGGACACGCGTTCGTTAGTTTTAAATTACAAACGATTTGACGATTATTGAGTTATTGCAAAATATATGATAACCTGAGCGATGAGATATATTGTATATTTGTGTTGTTTCAAGAAAATCCGTTCATCTGGTTAGCATAACTGTATAAAAATGTAACTATTTTTAAGGTATTTAATCTTACCTGAAATGCTTTCCCACAGCAGTTATAGTTTCCAGAGTTAGCGTGTCCCCTAATGTGGCGCAATAATCCAGCTCTGGTCTTCGACATTTTCCCGCATTCGGAGCATTGAGCCATACCTTAAAGCAAATATAATATCAAAAACAAGGGACAAAATTGTCACAAAACCAGGTTTTCATTGTGAAAAAAAATCTGATAAAGGGAGAAAACTCAAACTGAACTTTTGAAATGAACAAACAAAATTAACCCCCTTTGTAAGTTTTTTTTTTAATCTATTTTTAGTCGTGGCGACCTTGACATTGTAGATATTGACGTGATTCTTTCGTGCGACACACCGTCCCATGATGGTGAACAAATGTGCCAAATGATTTTAAAATCTGACAAATCTCACAATGAATGACATAGTTATGGCCAGGACAAGCTCATTTATGGCCATTTTTGACCTTTGAACTCAAAGTGTGACCTTGACCTTGGAGATATCGACGTAATTATTTCGCGCGACACACCGTCCAATGATGGTGAACAAATGTGCCAAATGATTTTAAAATCTGACAATGAACGACATAGTTATGGCCCGGACAAGCTTGTTCCGCCCGCCCGCCAGCCAGCCAGCCAGCCCGCCCGCATTCGCCAATCTAATAACCAGTTTTTTCCTTCGGAAAACCTGGTTAATAATATACGATACATTACTTCACCTGACAGTAGTGTTTGGCGCCAAAATAAAAATGGAATTTGATACAATAACAAAAAGTGTACACTTATTTAAGGTAAGCATGGACTTGTCATCGATTTAAGATGCTCCAGCGTAAGATTTTAATATTATAACGGGGATTGTACAGAATGCCTGTAAATCATAATTATGTATTAGTTCAACAAGCGGTGCAAGCGTAGTGTATAGCCATTATGTGTTTTACATGCTAGCGCATTTAAAAATCCCGTTTCAAATACATTGTTGACAAGCATTTTTTTAAACAACTAAATAGAACTTAAAAACTGAAAAACCGTATACCACACAGATCCGTTGAAAAACGTATACCACACAGATCATATAACTGTAAGAATAGTTTTCTTGAATTTTGTTTCGTAAATAAATAACAGAAACCTGAAAATGGATGCAAAATGATATAGTTTAAGCTCCGCCCATAAAATGTATTTCTTAATTTCACCAGAGGTGATGTTTTTGTGTAAAAAAAAAAAATGTCCCCACACTGATCCTACCCTTTTCTAACCGTTCAAACGCGCGGTTGCACTTTACTGAAAAAATACTTATTTGTTTTATAAAATCATGATACCTATAGAAAACTCTCATGAATGAGCGGGCTCTCCACTTTATCCCATTAAAAATGGTGACATATTAAAAAAGTTATTCTTAAAAATCTTACCTTCGTCGCGCTTTTGTTGATATTTTACTCCCCACACAGATCTTAAAAAGTCACGTGGTATAGGCACCGTGGATAAGCATTTATTTATTTATATTCAAATTGTCAACCTTCTGAAATCCCAATAATCGCTCCAGATATTGTACCATATATATTATTAGTGTTTTTTTCTTTGCGTTTTTAAATACTATTACACGTAAAATAAAGTACCAACCGTTGTTTTATAAGTGTGCACTGCTATTATGCCTTTTCTTGTCTCCTTAGTTGAATTTTCATACCAATATTAGTTTGTTACTAATAAATGTTTGTGTATCTGAACAAAAAACTGTAATGATCTAGTTATGATCTAGTGATGTGTATTTTCAATATGTTCAAAACTGCCATTTGTAAAATGTAAATTAATTAATGGAAATTATGCTTAGTAGCAACACCTAGTGAACAAATATCTGTCATAGAAACACTCATTGAAAACAGTTAAATTAATATCGGCATACTAGTTAGTTTTTTAATGATAAACTGTGTGTACTTGCACTAAAAGCACACAAGATCTAGTGGTATTCAATTATGTTGAATTATCTTTTGTGAAAATGTTAACTCTTAAAATTTGTTTTTAGTAACAACTTTTACTAAGCAAATATCTTTCCATGCGGTCTTATAAACACTTATTGAAAATAGTTTTTATATATACTGTATATTGTATACTGTTAAACAAACACTGTTTGTGTCTTACTTGTTTATGTTAATGCAGACGTTCATTATAGCATTTAAATATACACAGTTTATACTGTTAAACAAATTGTATTAAGCAGGGAAAAACTATTGCTATGCTAACATTAAAAATCATAGTAAATAAAGATAAAAAATACAAAATCTGTACAGTGCATAGATAATACGTAGCTGAGCGAAATATATATACCATCTATATTAAAAAAGTCCTGATGTTTACATAACTACACATCTTAAATATTTTTTGTAAAAAACAGCTTAAAATAACCACGTTTTTTTTGTCCGGTAGAAACTTGAACTGGTAACACTAGTAATATAGCAATACATTGTATTCAACAAAAAGTGACGTTAAGATAAAATAATTAACATATTTTAAAGACTTTTTTCAACTGCCTTAAAAAAATCAATTTTCAGCTTGATATACTTGAGCTTGTTTATTACTTACGTCACACTTATAATTTTCTGGAAACTTTTGTAAATCAGTAAGCTGATACCCGTACTACCATACTATTGCTAAAGTTAAAACATTGGCCGGTGTGCTGTTTACTTGTATTTTTTTTGTTAGCATTTCTCTTAAGACATTTTACATCATAATACCGTTATTTTTTGTATCGTGCTGTTCATATACAATATGATTGTAGATATATGTATTATGTCTAGATACCTATCTTTTGGTCTTTGTTTCTTTTGCAATATTGTTGTAACCTTTGTAACTACAATGTCTGTTGGATGCTGTACAAATCACCGTTAGACTGTAGATCATTAACTTTAAATTTTTGCCTTTGTTTACAAACGGTACTAACAGCCAACTGGACTGGCGCACAAAAAGCTACCATTTACTTAACTATCATTTTGTATGAGTATTAACATATGTACTCTAAATGTAAAAGGGCTTAATAACAAAGACAAACGCACAAAAATGTTCAAATGGTTAGACGAAAAACAATATAATATATGTCTTTTACAGGAAAGTCACCTAACACTTACCTTAGCACAAACCTCGAAAAACGAATGGGACGGAGATATTTATCTTAGTGGACAACATACAAATAAACAAGGAATCGCTTTTTTGATCAAAACTAATACAGGGATAACAGTGGATAACTTTAATGAAATAATAATTGGCAGACAAGCAAGTATAGATATAAAAATACACGAAACACAATTAACATTAATAAACGTTTACGGCCCTAATATAGATGAATCAAAATTTTACGAAACTCTGCACTCCTATATAATAAGTAACCAAGATAAAAACATTATAATCGGTGGTGATTTCAATAGTGTTCTTAACCCATTATTAGATAAAAGAAATGGAAACCTTTATACTCACTCAAACAATAGAAACATTTTGAATAACATAATTGAAGACTACAATTTAATAGACATCTGGCGTACAGTAAACCCGAATGAGAGAAAATTCACCTGGCACTCAAACACAAAACCAACAATATTTTGCAGATTATACTTTTTATAATATCTGAGTCACTTTGCAATATAATTGACACATGCAACATAAAACCAGGTTTCATGACTGACCACTCGCTAGTTGAACTTAAACTACATAAAATACAACCTGAAAGAGGCCCAGGATACTTTAAACTTAATAATAGCATCCTATTAGATACACACTATCAAACACAAATAAAACAGGAAATAACCAACACAGTTCAAAATAACAAAGATGCAAATCAAAACACCATATGGGAAATAATTAAAGGTAATATACGTAACACAACAATGAGATACACATCATTTAAACAAAAAGAAACACACAAACTTGAAATTGAAACCATAAAAGACATTGAAAAACTTGAAAAACAGTTGCATGAAACAAACACAAATGATACCACCACCATTGAAAATGAAATTGCTTCAAAAAACAAATATTAGAAGGAATCTATCATACACACCTCAATGGCGTATTACTTCGAGCGCGAGCACAACATGTTGAACATAATGAAAAAAAAAACTTTGCAAACATTGAAAAACGTAGAAGCGAACAAAAATCTATACACAGATTAGTAGTCAATGGCAAAGACATAACAAACAGAAATCAAATACTAGAAGAACAACGCCTATTTTTCGAAAACTTATACAAACGAAAGAATGTCGAAAATAACACCCTTTTTAAAAATACACATCATGCTTTAAATGAAGAGGAAAAACAATTATGTAACGGATTACTGACTGAATATGAACGTGGATTAGCTCTTAAAGAAATGCAAAATAACAAAAGCCCGGGATCTGGTGGCATCACAATCGAGTTTTATAAAATATTTTGGAACGATATTAAAACACATTTAACTAATTCACTAAATTATTCATTTAACAACGGAAGTTTAACAAAGTATAATATCACTTATTCCAAAAAAAGCATAGGATCATTGTCAAACTGGCGCCCGATAAGCTTACTGAACAATGATTATAAAATAGCAACTAAAAGTATAGCAAACAGAATTAAAAAAATATTACCATCAATCATCTCAAAATCTCAATCTGGTTTCATAAAAGGACGTTACATTGATGAAAACGTTCGTCTTATCCAAGAATGCAAAAACTATTTCAACAATTCAAATAATCCTGGTCTAATATTCTTTGCAGACTTTGAAAAGGCATTCGATTCACTTGATCATTCATTTATGTTCTCTTGCTTAGAAAATATGAACTTTGGTGAAAGCCTCATTCAATGGGTCAAACTATTCTATACCGATATTAACAGTATAATCATTAACAATGACTTCTTTTCAAACAGTTTTAACATCGAACAAGGGGTTCGACAAGGATGTCCACTCTCATCATCTCTATTTATCATATGCATAGAGTTTCTATCACATCTCATCCAATCAAATAAACATATTAATGGCATATCGTTAGAACCTGACGACGAAATTTAACAGTCCCTATTTGCTGACGATGCAACTTATATCTTAAATGACAATAGTGACTCATTCCATAACCTTATAGAGTCGCCAACCCTTTTCGGAAAGACATCGGGTCTTAAACTTAACAAAAATAAATGTTCTGTGCTACGAGTAGGTAAATTAAAACAAAATAATGTCCATCATAAAAAAGAAATGAAATTCATTTGGACATCAGATGAAGCCACCACGTTAGGATTTACATCTACAAATAATGAAAATGAAACAGTTCTAAAAAACATACTGCCTAAATTACAGAAATTTAAAAACTGCTTAAAATCATCAGCAATATTTAATTTCATATGGGACGGTAAGCCTGATAAAATAAAACGAACTCAGTTAATTCAATCTGTAGAAAATGGAGGTATTCAATTAACAGACATCGACTCATTGGCGTCGCACAGGAGTGCGGCGATTAGTATGTAATGCATTTGTTTCGCTTATAGTAGGAGAAGTTATTTTACGAATCAATGTATATATTTTTGTTTTAAGAATATCTTGCAAAGTGGTGATTTTTTGTGTAAATTAGTGTAAATAAGTACTGCATTTGTGCCTATTACATTCATTACAACATTTATTGCCAATAATGCAAAGCTAATTGTTTTAATTAATAACTGATCCACAACTGATCACAGGGGAAAGATCACAGGGACTGGGTAAATACGCGAAACTTTCTGGTTTTGTATAAAAACAAAACATAATCAAAATATATTTATATTGTGGTTTATCTAACAATAGCGCAGTCTTTTGCTGTTCGAGTTTTGGTTAACGCGTATTTTCTTCATTTTTAAAAGACGACAGCGATTACACGGTTTATTGCTTTATTGATAACCGTTACACTACAGGCACTATGTGGCTGGGAATGAGATTTTGACCCATTTTGCGTTGACGTCGTTTCCATAATGACTTTAACTTGTGATGACCGTTTTGCGTACTTTGTCAACACACTTCTTGAGATAAAACAATAGTTTAATTTTGAAGAATAACCTAAACCATGGTAATTAAGTTAAGGGAACAATACTTTTCCGTATTTTCTTATGGTTTTTATATGGTTTAAATTAACCTCAGCTTATTCATTGAATCAATACAGTAGGGCACAGTTCGACATTGTTCATTTTCTGATAAACTTCCTGCTTTTTAAAGGGTGGCATTGTTTTCCATATAAATACGACACAAATAACAGGTACCAATAGATATTACACGTCAATCGAATGAGGATTGATACAGTAAATATTGTTTACAAAGATATTGTATACGGATGAAGAATTCTTATTAAAAATAAGATATTTTGATACAATCAATTACCATATGTATGCGTTTAAAAATTAAATCTCAAGTTTTTAATCTATTACGGGAACTATTTTGCGTTTGCTTTAAACACGAGTCGAATAATTACCGGTTAACGTTAGCAGAAGGATATGATTTCCATTAGCGAATTTGTAAAAATATAAAATATATGTGTATTTATTATACTCAGACGTTTAAAGTTTTTTTCCCAGCGAGTATCATAGGTTTTCATGTATAAGGCCTGTTGATGAGTGCAACGATACACTACGGAGCATTAAACAAATATGTGGTGCTATATTTTTCGATAGCGCGCAATATATATGTGAATAAATTCTACTGAGACATGCAACGTTGCCATTTTGAGTGAGAATCAACCTTTGCCAAGTTTAAGGTATGCGAAGGAGCTATACAATGCGCTTCAGAGCAAAAACAACACATGCGCCATGTCTATTTGGATATATATGTGCCGAAACCATGAATCTTGCACTATTTTTTTGGAAACAATTGACTAGGGTTTCTGGCAATATATGTGTATAAATTATACTCAAACGCGCAACATTGTCTGTCCCCGAGCGGGTACAATCAATTGTCAAGTATGAGGCGTGTGAATGAGTGCATCAATACGCTACGGGGCATGAACAGAATATGTACAACATCTTGTTGGTGTTATATTTTGCGATAGCGCGCACTGTGCAATATCTAGTTGGAATTACATGACCAGGGTGCAAAGACAATATATATGTGCACATTTTGCTTAGATGTGCAGCGATGTCTTCCTCTCTGCGATTATTTACCATTGTAAAGTTAAAGGCGTGTTAATAACTCATAAAACACACCTCGGCGCAAAAACCAACGCACGTGTAATATCTATTTGGAGTCATATTTTTCAATAGCACGGGTGAATAGCACAGAATGTGCATAATCTAGTTGGGATTTCCTGACCAGGATGTATCGGACATATATAAGGCATGTGATTCAGTCAAATATTTCATTTCTGATCATTTACATCACTTGTGCTCTATCATTTTGACTTGATTTTTTCCATAGTACAGAAAGTGCTATATCTATTTTGAGTTATATTTATCCTCAAACGCGCAACGTTGTCTGTCCACGAGCGGGTATAAACCATCGTGCAGTCTGAGGCATGTGAATGAGTGCAACAATACACTACGGGACATTAACAGAATATGTGCAACATCTTTTTGATGCTATATTTTGCGATAGCGCGCAATTGTGCAATATCTAGTTGGAATTACATGACCATGGTGTAAAGACAATATATATGTACACATTTTGCTTCGATGTGAAACGATGTCTTCCTTTCTGCGAGTATTTACCATTTTAAAATTAAAGGCGTATTAATAACTCATACAACACACCTCGGAGCAAAAAACAGCGCACGTGTATTATCTATTTGGAGTTATATTTTTCAATAGCACAGAATGTGCAAAATCTAGTGGGAATTTCCTGACCAGTGTGTATAGGACATATAATAGGCGTGTGATTAAGTAAAATAATTTCCTTTCTGATCATTAACATCACATGGGCTCTATTTGCTTGGACTTGATTTTTTTCGATGGTACAGAATGTGCTATATCTATTTAGAATTACATGACAATGATGTATGGACTATCATTATGTGAATGAATTCTACTTAGATATGCAAGGTTGTCTGTTTTTGAGCGAGAATCAACATTTGCCAAGTTTAAAGTGTGTGAAGGAGCTATACAATGCACTTCAGAGTAGAAACAATATATGCGCCATGTCTATTTGGAGATATATGTGCCGAAACCATGAATCGTGCACTATCTTTTTGAAAATAATTGACGAGGGTTTCTGGCAATATGTGTATAAATTATACTCAAACGCGCAGCGTTGTCTGTCCCCGAGCGGGTACAATCCATTGTCAAGTATGAAGCATGTGAATGAGTGCAACAATACACTACGGGACATTAACAGAATATGTGCGACATCTTTTTGGTGTTATATTTTTCGATAGCGCGCAATGTGCAATATCTAGTTGGAATTACATGACCAGGGTGTAAAGACTATATATGTAACATTTTGCTTAGATGTGCAACGATGTCTTTCACATAGCGATTAATTACCATTGTAAAGTTAAAGGCGTGTTAATAACACATACAACACACCTCGGAGCAAAAACAACGCACGTGTATTATCTATTTGGAGTTATATTTTTCGATAGCACGGTATGTGCAAAATCTAGTGGGAATTTCATGGCCAGGGTGTATAGGACATATTTGGCGTGTTATTAAGTAAAATATTTCCTTTCTGATCATAAACATCACATGTGCTATATCTGTTTGAACTTGATTTTTTTCGATGGTACATAATGTGCTATATCTATTTTGAATTACATTACAAAGATGTATGGCCGGGCTATATATATGTGAATAAATTCTACTGAGATATGCAACGTTGTCTTTCTTTGAGCGAGAATATAAATTTGCCAAGTTAAAAGTGTGTGAAGGAGCTATACAATGCACTTCAGAGCAGAAACAATACATGCGTCATGTCTATTTGGATATTTATGTGCCGAAACCATAAATCGTGCACTATCTGTTTGGAAATAGTTGACGAGGGTATCTGGCAATATATGTGTATAAATTATACTAAAACGCGTAACGTTGTCTGTCCCCGAGCGGGTACAATCCATTGTCTAGTATGAGGCATGTGAATGAGTGCAACAATACACAACGGGACATTAACAGAATATGTGCGACATCTTTTTGGTGTTATATTTTTCGATAGCGCGCAATGTGCAATATCTAGCTGGAATTACATGACCAGGGTGTAAAGACTATATGTGTACACATTTTGCTTAGATGTGCAACGATGACTTTCTCTTAGCGATTATTTACCATTGTAAAGTTAAATGCGTTTAATAACTCGTACAACACACCACGGAGCAAAAACAACGCACGTGCATTATCTATTTGGAGTATTAATTTTCAACAGCACGGAATGTGCAAAATCGAATTGGAATTACATGGCCAGCGTATACACGAAAACATTTGGCGAGTGATTGAATTATATACGTTGCTTCTGCTCGGAAGTGCATTTTATGACTCTTTCATACGCATCAAACTTGGCAATACAACGTTGCACAATTTAGAAGAGTTTATATACATATTCAGCCCGTTTACGTCGTTGTCATGTTATTCCAAATAGATATTGCATATTGCGTACTATAGCAAAATGCACGTTTAAATAGATATTGCATATGTGCTATTCATGCTAGTTGTGATTGAAAAGGAACTATATGGAGTTTGTGGAATATCTATTTGGAAGTAATTGACAATGATGTTTTGGCAATATATGTATATAAATTGTACTAAGATGTGCAACGTTGTCTTTCCCCGGGCGGGTATGATCCTTTGTCAAGTGTAAGGCGTGTGAATGTGTGCAAAGATACACTACAGAGCATTAAACTTACACCCACACTCATAATGGAATATGCATTAAAAACATTATTTACAACACCAGAATGGTATGAATGTTTAAAGTTTTTTTTCACGTTTTGGTAAATTGACAAAATTTTAAAAAGTTGTTTCAAATTCGCAAATTTTCGTTTTAGTTATGATATTTGTGAGGAAACAGCAATGCTACACATTATCCATGCTCTAAAACATCGCTTAAGTTCAACTTTTGACGATTTGAAAATCTGAAAATTATAAAGCGTCTAACGCGAAACGATTCAATAATTTGGCAAGTTCTGTTGTTGTCGTTATATTGTGTATGGAACTACGAGGGATTGCCTACGCGAAACGATTCAATAATTTGGCAAGTTCTGTTGTTGTCGTTATATTGTGTATGGAACTACGAGGGATTGCCTATATAAAGTAAAAAATACATCTTCTCATAGCATGAGAACGGATGGCCGAGTGGTCTAAGCGGAATACTTTTACTCCGAGACACCAAGGGTGTCCTGGAATGCTTCGAGCCAAATTGAGGGTTACTTTTTTCCTTTTTTTAAATTATATTCTTGTTTTTTTCTTACTGGAGATTTTTAGATCCAATGTTTAAATGTATCAAAATAAAGCATTGAATGACAAACTTTAATACACGCCAAAATCTTTAAAATTCCCCTTTAACATAATATGCGCAATATCTATTTGGAGTTGTTTTTTCGATAGCGCGTTATGTTTTGCAATGTCTATTTTAATTACATGGCAAGTGAGTGTGGGCTATTTCATAGACGTGTGAAGGGTGATAGAATGCATTTCTTAACATTAACAGCGCTTGTGCGATATCTATTTGACCTTGTATTTTACGATAGTATGGAATGTGCAATATCTATTTGGAATTACATTACAATAACTTATGGCGTTTATGTGTGTACAAATTCTGCTAAGATGTGCAACGTTGTCTTGCGAAGTTTGAGGCGTCTAAATGACAGACACCAAGTACTGGTGCTAGGCCCAGGAAACGGACTCGATAGCATTTATATAAGCCTTAGGCTTTCGATTGCAATCGAGCTAAAATAAATAGGTTTAAACCAAACTAAAGGAGTTCAAAAATGCACTTCGGAGCACAAACAACACATGTACATTGTATTTATGGGACGGAATCCGGATAGTGCCATCTATAATGTCGCCCTTCTTTCATCAAGGGTGACACTAGACACACGAAGCGATACACGGTATATTTGGCGACAGTCGCGGCGACGCCCGATATTTTGAGCGACAGTCGCGGCGACGCACGATATATTTAAAACGATATATCACCCTTGTGTGGGTAGCCCAAAAGGCGATATATCGTGTTAAATATATCGTGCGTGGCCGCGACAGTCGCGCAAAATATCGGGCGTCGCCTCGACAATCGCGCAAAATATCGTGCGTCGCCGCGACTGTCGCGCAAAGTATCGTGTATCGGTGTGTGTCTAGTGTCGCCCTTGGTGAAAGAAGGTCGAGATTACAGATTGCGCTATCCGGATTCCGTAATATGGAGATATATTTGCAGAAACCATGGATTGAGTAAGATCTATTTGGATACATATTGACAAGGGTGTATGTGTGCATAAATTATACTCAGACGTACAACGTTGTCTTTTTACAAGCGTTTTCAAGTTTAAGGCGTGCGAATTAATGCAACGATACACAACGAGCATTAACCAAATATGTGCAATACTTATTTGGAGAAAAATTTTTCGATAGCGCGTTATGCACAATATCTATTAGGATTTATTTTTCGATAACACGTAATGTGCAATATCTATTTGAATTACATTACCAATGAGTGTAGACTATTCATAAGACGTGCGACTGAGTGATATAATGCATTTATTAACATTAACAGCTCGTATGTGATATCTATTTGAACTTGCGATGACTTATTGTAAGATGTGCACCGTCGTCTTGCCAAGTCAAAGGCGTCTGAATGAGTTATACAATGCACTTCGGGGCAGAAACAACGCATGTACCATGTTTATTTTGGGATATATTTGCAGAAACCGCGGATTTTGCGATATCTTTTTGAAAATAATTGACCAGGGCTATGGCAATATGTGTATAAATTATACTCAGACGTTCAACGTTGCATTTTTCCGAGTAAGTGTAATCCGTTATCAAGTCTAAGGCGTGTGAAAGAATGCAACGATACACAATACGGAGCATTAACCAAATATGCGAAATATCTATTTCGATTTTTTTAATTGTATAATATCTATTTGGAATTGCATTACCAGGGCTTGTACGCTATATTTGTGTACACATTTTGCGTAGATATGCAACAATGTCTTTCTCTTAGCGTTTACTATACATTGCACACCTCGGAGCAAAACAGCGCACGTTTAATAGTTATATTCTTCGATAGTACGGTATGTGCAAAATCTATTTTGAATAACATGGTCAGCGTGTATAGGACATATATAAGGCGTTTTCTATTATCTAATATCGATTTGAACTTGCATTTTGCGATAATGCGGAATGTGTAGTATCTATTTGGAATTACATGACAAGGACGTAAACGGGCTAAATTTGAGTAGAAATACTTCTAAGATGTGCGATGTTGTCTTGCCGAGGTTAAGGCGTCTGAATAAGTTGTACAATTGATGCACCATGTCTAATTGGAGATATATTTGCAGTAACCACGTATTGGGAAATATCTATTTGGAAATAGTTGGCAATACTGTTTTGGCAATATATGTTAATAAATACTGAGAATGTGCCACGTTGCCTCTCAACTATCTCCCATTTTGGCCACTATTAAGCATGTGTTGCCTTTTAGCGTGGATTTAGGTAATTCTACACAATAAGTTAAACGCTCGCCAGTACCCAAATCCCCTCTGTGCAAAAGTGTCGAACAAATCATTACAGTGATTTTTAGCTCGGCTGTTTTCGGAGAAAACCCGAGCATTTTCATAGCCAGCTCGTCGTCCGCCGTCCGCCGTAGACGTCGTGCTAAAACCTTAACATTGGTTCTAAAATCAAAGTGCTTCCACCTACAACTTCATATGTAGATGCACCTTGATGAGTTCTACACGCCACACCCATTTTTGGGTCACTAGGTCAAATGTCAAGTGAACTGTGACCTCTAATATAAAACTTTAACATAGGCTCTAAAATCAAAGTGCGTCCATCTACAACTTTGAAACTTCATATCTCCATGCACCTTGATGAGTTCTACACGCCGAATCCATTTTTGAGTCACTAGGTCAAAGTTCGAGGTTGCTGTGACCTCTAATATAAAACTTTAACATAGCCTCTACAATAAAAGTGCTTCCACCTACAACTTCATATGTACATTCACCTTCCTCATTTCTACACGCCACACCCGTTTTGGGTCACTAGGTCAAAGGTCAAGGTCACTATGACATCTTAAAAAAATCCAACAAGCTTTCGCAGCCGAGCGTGGCACCCGTTATGCGTCGCTCTTGTTATAGTATTATAGTAGAAATCAGTTATACGCATACAAACCTAACAACAATCTCCCATTTGGTAACATCTCAAGGAAAATAGCTTATACATTGCTGTGGATTAGGTGAAAACTTTATACACGAATTCCTATGTAAATTAATTATAAAATATTGTCTATTATTACAATTTCATTATAATCCACCCATTTTTTGTTTTTTTTTCAGCCGGTTAAAGATCTCTAAAAATAACGGTCGTTGTTTAAATATTGTTTATTATTACAATGCCATTATAATCCACCCATGCTGTTGTTTATTTCGGCGGTTATATAGTTATAGCGATAGTGGTCTTAGATGTGATGACATATTTGCATCATGTAAACTTAGCAAGATAATAATTACGAACATTTAAAACACTGTTCATGAAAAAAGTCTGACTGACAGTTCGCGAAAAATAACTTTCGTTTTTACTTCTGTTTCTCCGTACACGTGCTTACAGCCATTTTGATGTATTTAATTGACAATTAATGTTATTCTTCCCACAATCTCTTTTACTTTTGATGTTGTTGTGATGTCATTTCCCCCGACAGCTAAGATTTCCGTTTTTTCCTGTAGCATCACACAGTACAGATTGTTGTCCATTTTGTCAGTTTTCAATCCGCCTTTTCCCTACCATCGTGATAAACATATTTATGATGTTCCATATCTGTCTAGGGCATTTTTTTATTTTGCTGTTATGATTTTGTCTTAAATTCTTTAAAATGGTAATAAATATGAAAAAAGAACATTTTTGTTTCCATGGCAACCACAAGTATTTATGATTTAAAATACTACAATTAATTCTGTATTTTGTAATCAATTATGTTCATCGACATATGCGAATAATGGAGTTATTATCAGCACGAACTGATCAACATAACATGTACTGATACTTATTGAATTAAGACGTCATTTCATTCAAAATGGCGCTATTTGGCGTTTATGACATGACACATAAAAATGACATAACTTCGTCATTTTTAGCTCTACTGGCCAAAGGCCAGAAGAGCTTATGGGATGGCGTGGTTTTTGTCCGTCCGTGCGTGCGTGCGTTAGACTTTTTCTTGTTTACGCGATAAAGTCCACAGTTTTCATCCGATTCTTTTCAAACTTGTTCAGTGTCTTTATATTAATGAGGACTCGAACCCTATTGATTTTCAAGTCACTGGGTCAAAGGTCAAGGTCACAGTGACTCGATATAGTAAAATGGTTTCCGGATGATAACTCAAGAATGCTTAGGCCTAGGATCATGAAACTTCATAGGTACATTGATCATGACTGGCAGATGACCCCTATTGATTTTCAGGTCACTAAGTCAAAGGACAAGGTCAAATTGACACGAAATAGTAAAATGGTTTCCTGATGATAACTCAAGAATGCTGATGCCTAGGATCATGAAATTTCATAGGTATATTGATCATGACTGGCAGATGACCCCTATTGATTTTCAGGTCACTAGGTCAAAGGTCAAGGTCGCAGTGACTTGAAACAGTAAAATTGTTTCCGGATGATAACTCAAGAATGCTGATGCCTAGGATCATGAACTTCATAGGTATATTGATCATGACTGGCAGATGACCTCTATTGATTTTCAGGTCACTAGGTCAAAGGTCAAGGTCACAGTGACTCGAAATAGTAAAATGGTTTCCGGATAAAAACTCAAGAATGCTTACGCCTAGGATCATGAAACTTCATAGGTACATTGATGATGAATGGCAGATGACCCCTATTGATTTTCAGGTCACTAGGTCAAAGGTCACGGTCAAAGTGACTCGAAACAGTAAAATGGTTTCCGGATGATAACTCAAGAATGCTTAGGCCTAGGATCATGAAACTTCATAGGTACATTGATCATGACTGGCAGATGACCCCTATTGATTTTCAGGTCACTTAGTCAAAGGTCAAGGTCAAATTGACACGAAATAGTAAAATAGTTTCCGGATGATAACTCAAGAATGCTGATGCCTAGGATCATGAAATTTCATAGGTACATTGATCATGACTGGCAGATGACATCTATTGATTTTCAGGTCACTAGGTCAAAGGTCAAGGTCGCAGTGACTTGAAACAGTAAAATTGTTTCCGGATGATAACTCAAGAATGCTGATGCCTAGGATCATGAAACTTCATAGGTATATTGATCATGAATGGCAGATGACCCCTATTGATTTTCAGGTCACTAGGTCAAAGGTCAAGGTCAAAGTGACTCGAAACAGTAAAATGGTTTCCGGATGATAACTCAAGAATGCTTACGCCTAGGATCATGAAACTTCATAGGAACATTGATCATGACCGGGAGATGACCCCTATTGATTTTCAGGTCACTAAGTCAAAGGTCAAGGTTACAGTGACTTGAAATAGTAAAATGGTTTCTGAATGATAACTCAAGAATGCTTACACCTAGGATAATGAATCTTCATAGGTACATTGATGATGACTGGCAGATGACCCCGATTAATTTTCAGGTCAAAGGTCAAGGTCACAGTGTCTCAAAACAGTAAAATGGTTTCCTGATAATAACTCAAGAACAATTCGGCCTAGGATCATGAAACTTTATAGGTACATTGATCATGACTGGCAGATGACCCCTATTGATTTTCAGGTCACTAGGTCAAAGGTCAAGGTCACAGAAACCAAAAACGTATTCACACAATGGCTGCCTCTACAACTGAAAGCCCATATGGGGGGCATGCATGTTTTACAAACAGCCCTTGTTTAAAAAGAGCAATATCGAAGCAATAAGTCCAGAATGACTTCCCCTTGAATATGAGAAAAATTTGAAATCCCGCTTGTTTACGCAATTAATTCCACAGTTTTCATCCGATTATTTCCAAATTTGCACAGTATCTTTATATCAATGAGGACTTGAACCCTATTGAATATGAGCAGTATCGGAGAAGTAAGAACACAATAATCTCCCCTTGAATTTGAGAAAATTCTCCTTGTTTGCGCGTTTAAGTACACAGTTTCCATCTTATTATTTCCAAACTTGCACAGTGTTCATAGCAGTAGAGCGATTCAGGCCCTCATGGGCCTCTTGTAAGGAATTGGATGCTCAAATTTCAGATTTTGATTTTTCAGATGTAGCACTTTCATAATATATGCCTAACTAAAAAAGTCATTTTTTGACCAGATGGGTCAAAATCTCGTTCCTAGCCACATATCTTAGTTAGAAGGTGATTTTTCAAGCGGTTCCGCAATGAAGTGGTTACACGCTCGCTTCACATGTGAGAGTTCCAAGGTTCGAGCCCCAGTAGAATCAAATTATTTTATTTGTGTTATATGTTAACTTTTTGTTTTGATGTAGACATTTTAGTTTTAATAAATATGCTGCTTTATTGTAACCATTTTTTGTTTTTATTATGCCCATGAAATATATGTGTGAGAGGGGGGGGGGTCGTAAATACATTAAAACTTTTACAGTTCATTTTTATTAAAATTAATGGATGCCGCGTGGTGACAACGTTAATTAAAATTTCTTACATCACTTAAATATCTTATAAAAAAATACACGTGTTTTTATATTAACAAATAAATGCAAACAACGCATCTATTATGCATGTATTTTTGTTGTTGTTTATGGTTGTCTATCATAGGCCCTAAGTACTATCCCTACCACCTTTGACCTTTGTCCACAACACTTTCGCTCTCTTAATTGGTTACCTATCAGCAAACGTGTTGACCAGATTATCCTTTGTCATGTTTTCAAGGTCAAAAATGGTTTAGCTCCTGATTATATGGGAGAGTCGTTTATTCCCCTGGATTCTGTCCATTCATATAAGACAAGGTCATGTAGTAGGGGTGCTTTTGCAATTCCAAAGGTCAAAGGATTTGGCTCCAAGTCCTTCTGCTCTCTTGGTTGCTCCTTGTGGAACAGCCTACCTGCTGACATATCCAGTATAAGAAGATTAAAATAGCAGTTAAGAAGCACCTGATGGACAGTTTATAAAAAACGGTATTATTCAATATAAAACATACAATGTAAATATGTTCATAAGCAAGAACAAAAGTGGTATAATACAGCAGTAATAATATCAAACACATATTATAAATGATGTGCTTGTATATACTGTTTTGTTTTTTTGCTTTGGTTGCCTGTGGTGTATGTTGTTATTTTTAAATGTAATAATCAATACTATAGATGAGTTGCTTAGAGTTGGGTAGAAGACAACTGGACTGGGTTATGAAAGTTTATGTGTTTCCATTTTTGTTCAAAAATATGAAGTTTATCGTTGTTGAGGGCTATTTCTTTTTTCAATTTGGATCTTTAATTTTAAATAGTTTATAAAACAGTTGAAAGTAGTTCAGCATATAAACAAAGTTCAAAAATTGCAAATTTGTAAAAGGTGAACTTAGCTTCTTGTTTTATGAACTTATGATGCGAAAACAGCAAGCATGAATACTTTCAAACTGTTCTTACCGTTGTACTCATCGCTTGAAACACATGTTTTCACCGTTCCAGAAACGCAAATAAACAAAGTTCAAAAATTGCAAATTTGTAAAATTTGAACTAAGCTTCTGTTTGATGATATTCTAATGCGAAAACAGCAAAGCATGAATCTTTTTAAACTGTTCTTACCACTGCACTCATCGCTTGAAACACATGTTTTCACCGTTCCAGATACGCAAATAAACAAAGTTCAAAAATTGCAAATTTGTAAAATTTGAACTTAGCTTCTTTTTGATGATATGCTGATGCGAAAACAGCAAAGCGTAAATCTTTTCAAACTGTTCTTACCATTGTACTCATCGCTTGAAACACATGTTTTCACCGTTCCAGAAACGCAAATAAAAAAACGCAAAAAAAGAAACGCAAATAAACAAAGTTCAAACATTGCAAATTTGTAAAAATTTGAACTTCGCTTCTTTTTGATGATATTATGATGCGAAAACAGCAAAGCATGAATCTTTTCAAACTGTTCTTACCGTTGTACTTATCGCTTGAAACACATGATTTCACCGTTCCAGATACGCAAATAAACAAAGTTCAAAAATTGCAAATTTGTAAAATTTGAACATAGCATCTTTCTGATGATATTATGATGCGAAAACAGCAAAGCATGAATATTTTCAAACTGTTCAAACGTTGTACTCATCGCTTGAAACACATGTTTTTACCGTTCCAGATACTCAAATAAACAAAGTTCAAAAATTGCAAATTTGTAAAATTTGAACTTAGCTTCTTTTTGATGATATTATGATGTGAAAACAGCAAATCATGAATATTTTCAAACTGTTCTTACCGTTGTACTTATCGCTTGAAACACATGTTTTCACCGTTCCAGAAACGCAAATAAAGAAACGCAAATAAAAAAACGCAAATAAACAAAGTTTAAACATTGCAAATTTGTAAAAATTTGAAATTAGCTTCTTTTTGATGATATTATGATGCGAAAACAGCAAAGCATGAATCTTTTCAAACTGTTCTGACCGTTGTACTCATCGCTTGAAACACATGATTTCACCGTTCCAAATACGCAAATAAACAAAGTTCAAAAATTGCAAATTTGTAAAATTTGAACATAGTTTCTTTCTGGTGATATTTTGATGCGAAAACAGCAACGCATGAATCTTTTCAAACTGTTCTTACCGTTGTACTCATCGCTTGAAACACATGTTATCACCGTTCGAAACACGCAAATAAAGAAACTTTAAAAATTGCAAATTTGTAAAATTTGAACTTAGCTTCTTTTTGATGATATTATGATGCGAAAACAGCAAAGCATGAATCTTTTCAAACTGTTCTTACCGTTGTACTCATCGCTTGAAACACATGTTTTCACCGTTCCAGAAACGCAAATAAACAAAGATCAAACATTGCAAATTTGTAAAATTTGAACTGTTAATTTATTAATAGTAGCTTTACCAAATGTGTTAGATCCACATGCCGCTTATTTTGCAATAAAATGTTAAAATATTTTAAAAACAAAATGAGCAAGAGTTTCGATTTTCCATTAAGTTAATATTTTTAGAAAAAGCACGTGCGCATAGTAACAAATCTTAATAACCAATCAGAAGGGCCGATACTATGAGAGTGTCGGTACATGAAACAGATTACTAATGGGAGCTTAGTCTAACCAGTATTTTGTGAAAACATTGCCGATTTAAATGCAGTTTTCGTTGTTATGTCCAAGAATACACATTGAACTTTATATTCACCTTTAAACACATGCGTGTTTTTGTATTTTTTCACTTCCGAAATTTGAATGTTTTCATTAAGAGGGTTGATACAACGGATAGACATGCTATTTAGTATGTATTGTTACCATTGCGTACACACTGGTCTTACTGACCTGTGTACTATCGCGAAAGGAATTGTGGGTAGCACTTCTTTTTTCGATTGACAAACATATATTTCTCTATTTCATAATGCAAAATGTTCTTTGAATTGTTTAATATTGATGCCCATACGATTGTTCAAAATATTAAATGAACGAAACCATAGGAAAAGTGGCTAGAGTAACCCTGGGTTATATCGGACACACGGGGTTTATCGGACAACCACATAAAGTCGAATATTTACATACAAAACGACATCGCATTCAACATTTGAGCTTTGTTTACATTATATAAATATGTTTTCATAGTATTATGTTACCAATCATCCGATTGGGTGATGGAATAAATCGGTGATTTTGATTGGAAGATGCGAGTTCGCTTGGAGAGACATCCCCTCATCACCTTGGCGAAAATCCGAGAGTCGGGAAAATTTTAAAAGGTCATTTTACAAGTAACGGCACTTTGTGAAATGAGTGAATACCGTTGTGAGAAAACACAATATTTTAACTGATATATTTATCTTCTGAAAAACATAATAAAACTATTACAAACATTACATGTATTGTAATAAGAACACTTAAACTGTCCGATAATCCACAGGTAGTAAATGATTCGTAAAATGCTATCGGGGTTTACCGGACACCAAACTATGGCTAGACCTATATAACTTAGGTGTGTTTTCTATACTTTAATGAGATGAGCTCAAGAACCATTATGGCATCGTTGCAAAATAGAGACATTGGAAGAAACGGACCATTAACTAAATTCAAATAAATATTACAATAAATAACAATGTACACGTCGTATATGCGCGCTTTTCAGATATGCCCAAACAGGGAAAAGGTATGCGATGCAAATATGCCATATATTGCAAATATATACGTAAAGTATAACTACAAATACAAATTCACCGACGTATAGACTTTTCAAAGCCTAAATAACATCACGATTAAGCCCAACAACGAAATACATACAACCAACAACTGTCCGATTTAAGCCTTTTAGTGTCCGATACAAGCCTTGGAATGTCCGATTTTACCCTGATGCGTCTATATTTATAAAGTGCAATCTTATTGGTTGACTAAAAGGTTTAAAATAGATTTGAACATTCCATACTGTGAAATGAAAGCTATTTAGTAGAGGCTGTGGAACCCAAAATCAGTCTTAACCCGGACAAAATTAGAACAGATTTGAAACTTACATTTTCTGAAGGGTTATAGCTTGTAGATTCTGAATTCACAAAGTACCCAAAAATTCCCATCCGGGAAACCTCAGAATCCAAGATGGCGTCCAAGATGGCCGCCGTAAGTTAAGATCAGGGGTAAAATCGGAAATATCACTTTGTGAAAGGTATGATTGGTAATAGTATAATAAATACTATTGTAACTTATTGGCATTAGATTAGCAAATTTTATCACCTGTCTTTGACATTCTTGAGGTCAAGGTCACGGTCATATTAAAGGTCAAAGCTCAAATTTTGAAGAAAATTACCCATTTTACCACAAAGTAGTTGAGTTTGCAAGAGTAAATGGTGCATTCTGATATAATCATCTTTACGGTAGTAGAGTACAAGTAAAACTTGTTTCTCTGCTGGAAGTAAAGCAATATCTGGTTACCAAGGTAACAACCAGAATGGCTTCCAAGATGGCCGCCATCAACTATGCAGAAATAGAGGAAAATCGTAAAATTACTCCTTGACCAGATTATCCTTTGTCATGTTTTCAAGGTCAAAAATGGTTTAGCTCCTGATTATATGGGAGAGTCGTTTATTCCCCAGGATTCTGTCCATTCATATAAGACAAGGTCATGTAGTAGGGGTGCTTTTGCAATTCCAAAGGTCAAAGGTTTTGGCTCCAAGTCCTTCTGCTCTCTTGGTTGCACCTTGTGGAACAGCCTACCTGCTGACATAACCAAAGGATAATCTGGTCAACACGTTTGCTGATAGGTAACCAATTAAGAGAGCGAAAGTGTTGTGGACAAACTTGTGACCTTGCGTCAAGATTAAGAACAAACCTAATTAGCTTATTTTGAGTAACCTGTAGCTTATGTTTAAGCAACTGAGTTAGACCGGGGTACCATATTGAACAGCAATAATCAAAGTGACATTGAATCAAGGACATAATAAGGAGTTTCTTGGTATGTTGGGTGAGGAAGTCCTTTTTGCGATACAAGTATTTCAACCGGGCATTAGCCTTCTGCAAAACAGACCATGCCATAGTATCAAAAGACAGAGATTGGTCTCCAAGATATTTGACCAAAGAAGTTGGATTAATCACAGTGCCATTACAAGTAATATCAAGGGATGAATTTGACCTTAGTCTGTGTTTAGACCCAAATAAGATTGACTCAGTCTTACCTAAATGTAGTGATAATTTATTATCAACTAGCCATTGACTAACAAGAAGCAAATCTTCTTTAAGGGCATGTTCAATGACAGACTTACATTTACCTGAAACTGAAATTCCTGAATCATCTGCATATAATAACAACTTGTTTTTTTACCACATCTGACATGTCATTTACATATATTAAAAACAGAAGAGGACCTAGGATTGACCCTTGTGGCACCCCGCAAGAAATACCAGCAGTTGATGAATAGGTGCCTGAAACATCAACAAGCTGCTGTCTATCAGAAAGATATGACCTAAACCATCTCAAGATATCATCACCAAGGCCAGCTGCACTAAGTTTCATAAGAAGAGTTGAGTGGTCCACTGTATCAAATACCTTTTGAAGGTCTAAAAGTATCATACCAATAAGGTGACCTTTATCCATTTACAACCTTTATAGTCAGTCAGATGGAAAAGACATGTATCAGTGGAATAGCCATGTCAAAAACCCGACTGAAATTTATAAAACAACTTATTGGCTTTTAAATAGGACTCTACCTGGCCATAAACAATCCTCTCAAAGACCTTGGAAACAATGCTTAAAATAGAAACTGGGCGATAATTGCCAACATCAGTTTATCATCTTTCTTAAAAATAGGAATGACCCTAGCAGACTTTAGCTCATCTGGAACCACACCCTGTATAAGAGAGAAATTGATAACATGTGTAAGCAGATAAGAAATAGCTGGAGCCCTATCTCTATTCTCATTTATAAAATGGAGAATCATTTTATTAAAAAATTCTGGTCTTATTCAAATGAAGTCAATTTTGTTAAAAAACAATTTTGTTTAATATTTGTGGAAATGCTGAGAAAATGTGTTTCCAAACACTTCCTGATTTGGGCTTAATCTTAAATGCACTTAATGTTCTTACCGTAATACAGGGCTCTTGAAAACGCTTATTTTAGCGTTGTTTTACGCATACATTTGACAACATTGCTTAGCGCACAACAATCGATAGTACCCGGGATGCACAAGCTTTGCATGACTGATTATGACCCAATTTAACATTTCTTTGTATCGAGCTGAACTAATCTAAATATTCACTTGACATTGCTTGTTTAATTTTATCTGAAAAGTGTTTAATGCGTGTACATCGCGACACCTTCTGTACGCATGTTAACTTGGACACCCCGCTCCCGTCTCATAATTTACTGTGCACTTCAGTTCGGAAAAATGGCGTACTTCCGTGTTAATGAGATACTTAAACACATTAATGGTCAATATTGGCCATTATTATTATATTTTAACTTCATGTCGTCGTTATATGGAATTATCAGATTGATATATGTATCTTTACTAGAAAAACGGTATGTATCCATTGATCGACGCAGTATAGAATATATGCATGCTCTGGAAAATAACACAATGGCAACATAACATTGAACATTTAAATAATTTATAACGCGGTCCGTTTATTGCGCGGGTTTGTGGCTTGGAGTTATAATGTATGTTTATTGTATAGTGACCACAGATGAATGCTAGACATTCAAGTAAAGACTGGTGCACTATGGGTTTTAATAATAATCCCCTGCTTATAAAGGTACTGGCCACGCACTTTGCAAAGAGTTTGAATTGTGTATGAATACTCCATTATTTTGTGAAAAATTGATTGTGTGTAATTGTTTTATTCTGGGAGTTACACAAGCAAACCATACTTGTCAGGAACGATGGCCATTAACTAACCTCATATGCACCAGTGTTAGAAGCGAATCTGGGTCGCTGCGTTGATGAAGATCAACTACTGTTCTCTACTACATTATTAATATGATATGTTTATCAGAATGCGCACCATACTCTTTAGAACGCAACTTCTTTGTGTTAAAACAGGCAATTTCCTTCCAAACTTGATATTGTGACCTTCAATTTGATTTTGACCTTGACCTCAAGTATGACACTTAAAAATGATAAAATGTGTTGATCTAATGTCAATAAGTTACAGAAGTGTTTATGTTTCTATTCACAATCATAGTTTTTGAGGAGTAAATTTTACGATTTTACTCTATTTCTGCATAGTTGATGGCGGCCATCTTGGAAGCCATTCTGGTTGTTACCTTGGTAACCAGATATTGCTTTACTTCCAGCAGAGAAACACGTTTTACTTGTACCGTAAAGATGATTATATCAGAATGCCCATTTACTCTTGCAAACTCAACTACTTTGTGGTAAAATGGGTAATTTTCTTCAAAATTTGAGCTTTGACCTTTAATATGACCGTGACCTTGACCTCAAGAATGTCAAAGACAGGTGATAAAATTTGCTAATCTAATGCCAATAAGTTACAATAGTATTTATTATACTATTACCAATCATACCTTTCACAAAGTGATATTTCCGATTTTACCCCTGATCTTAACTTACGGCGGCCATCTTGGACGCCATCTTGGATTCTGAGGTTTCCCGGATGGGAATTTTTGGGAACTTTGTGAATTCAGAATCTACAAGCTATTACCCTTCAGAAAATGTAAGTTTCAAATCTGTTCTAATTTTGTCCGGGTTAAGACTGATTTTGGGTTCCACAGCCTCTACTAAATAGCTTTCATTTCACAGTATGGAATGTTCAAATCTATTTTAAACCTTTTAGTCAACCAATGAGATTGCACTTTATAAATATAGACGCATCAGGGTAAAATCGGGCATTCCAAGGCTTGTATCGGACACTAAAAAGGCTTAAATCGGACAGTTGTTGGTTTTATGTATTTCGTTGTTGGGCTTAATCGTGATGTTATTTAGGCTTTGAAAAGTCTATACGTCGGTGAATTTGTATTTGTAGCGTATATATTTGCAATATATGGTATAGTTGCATCGCATACCTTTTCCCTGTTTGGGCATATCTGAAAAGCGCGCATATACGACGTGTACATTGTTATTTATTGTAATATTTATTTGAATTTAGTTAATGGTCCGTTCCTTCCAATGTCTCTATTTTGCAACGATGCCATAATGGTTCTTGAGCTCATCTAATAAAAGTATAGAAAACACACCTAAGTTATATAGGTCTAGCCATAGTTTGGTGTCCGGTAAACCCCGATAGCATTTTACGAATCATTTACTACCTGTGGATTATCGGACAGTTTAAGTGTTCTTATTTTTTTTACAATACATGTAATGTTTGTAATAGTTTTATTATGTTTTTCAGAAGATAAATATATCAGTTAAAATATTGTGTTTTCTCACAACGGTATTCACTCATTTCACAAAGTGCCGTTACTTGTAAAATGACCTTTTAAAATTTTCCCGACTCTCGGATTTTCGCCAAGGTGAAGAGGGGATGTCTCTCCAAGCGAACTCGCATCTTCCAATCAAAATCACCGATTTATTCCATCACCCAATCGGATGATTGGTAACATAATACTATGAAAACATATTTATAGAATGTAAACAAAGCTCAAATGTTGAATGCGATGTCGTTTTGTATGTAAATATTCGACTTTTTGTGGTTGTCCGATAAACCCCGTGTGTCCGATATAACCCAGGGTTACTCTAGCCACTTTTCCTATGGTTTCGTTCATTTAATATTTTGAACAATGGTATGGGCATCAATATTAAACAATTCAAAGAACATTTTGTATCATGAAATAGAGAAATATATGTTTGTCAATCGAAAAAAGAAGTGCTACCCACAATTCCTTTCGCGATAGTACACAGGTCAGTAAGACCAGTGTGTACGCAATGGTAACAATACATACTAAATAGCATGTCTATCCGTTGCATCAACCCTCTTAATGAAAACACTCAAATTTCGGAAGTGAAAAAATACAAAAACACGCATGTGTTATATGTCAATGTAAAGTTCAATGTGTATTCTTGGACATAACAACGAAAACTGCATTTAAATCGGCAATGTTTTCACAAAATACTGGTTAGACTAAGCTCCCATTAGTAATCTGTTTCATGTACCGAACCTCTCATAGTATCGGCCCTTCTGATTGGTTGTTAAGATTTGTTACTATGCGCACGTGCTTTTTCTAAAAATAGTAACTTTATGGAAAATCGCATATTTTGTTTTAAAAATATTTTAAAATTTTATTGCAAAATAAGCGGCATGTGGATCTAACACATTTGGTAAAGCAACTATTAATAAATTAACAGTTCAAATTTTACAAATTTGCAATTTTGATCTTTGTTTATTAACGTTTCTGGAACGGTGAAAACATTTGTTTCAAGCGATGAGTAACATGGTTAAGAACAGTTTGAAAAGATTCACGCTTTGCTGTTTTCGCATCATAATATCATCAAAAAGAAGCTATGTTCAAATTTGCAATTTTTGAACTTTGTTTATTTGCGTTTCTGGAACGGTGAAAACATGTGTTTCAAACTATGAGTACAACGGTAAGAACTGTTTGAAAAGATTTATGCTTGCTGTTATCGCATTATAATTTCATAAAACAGGAAGCTGAGTGCACATTTTACAAATTTGCAATTTTTGAACTTTGTTTAAATGCGTTTCTGGAACGGTGAAAACATGTGTTTCAAGCGATGAGTTCAACGGTAAGAACAGTTTGAAAAGATTCACGCTTTGCTGTTTTTGCATCAGAATATCATCAAAAAGAAGCTAAGTTCAAATTTTACAATTTTGCAATTTTTGAACTTTGTTTATTTGCGTATCTGGAACGGTGAAAACATGTGTTTCAAGCGATGAGTACAATGGTAAGAACAGTTTGAAAAGATTCATGCTTTGCTGTTTTCGCATCAGAATATCATCAAACAGAAGCTTAGTTCAAATTTTACAAATTTGCAAGTTTTGAACTTTGTTTATTTGCGTTTCTGGAACGGTGAAAACATGTGTTTCAAACTATGAGTACAACGGTAAGAACAGTTTGAAAATAGTCATGCTTGCTGTTATCGCATCATAAATTCATAAAACAAGAAGCTAAGTTCACCTTTAACAAATTTGCAATTTTTGTACTTTGTTAATTTGCGTATCTGGAACGGTGAAAAAATGTGTTTAGAGCGATAAGTATAACGGTAAGAACAGTTTCAATTGATTTATGCTTTGCTGTTTTCGCATATTTGCGTATCTGGAACGGTGAAAACATTTGTTTAAAGCGATGAGTACAACGGTAAGAACAGTTTGAAAAGATTCATGCTTTGCTGTTTTCGCATCATAATATCATAAAAAAGAAGCTAACTTTAAATTTTTACAAATTTGCAATGTTTGAACTTTGTTTATTTGCGTTTCTTTATTTGCGTGTCTTTATTTGCGTTTCTGGAACGGTGAAATCATGTGTTTCAAGCGATGAGTACAACGGTAAGAACAGTTTGAAAAGATTTATGCTTGCTGTTATCGCATTATTATTTCATAAAACAAGAAGCTAAGTTCACATTTTACAAATTTCAATTTTTGAACTTTGTTTAAATGCGTTTCTGGAACGGTGAAAACATGTGTTTCAAGCGATGAGTACAATGTTTTCGCATTAGAATATCATCAAAAAGAAGCTAAGTTCAAATTTACAAATTTGCAATTTTTGAACTTTGTTTATTTGCGTATCTGGAAAGGTGAAAACATGTGTTTCAAGCGATTTGTACAACGGTAAGAACAGTTTGAAAATATTCATGTTTGCTGTTTGCGCATCATAATATCATCAGAAAGAAGCTATGTTCAAATTTTACAAATTTGCAATTTTTGAACTTTGTTTTTTTGAGTTTCTTTATTTGCGTGTCTTTATTTGCGTATCTCGAACGGTGAAATCATGTGTTTCAAGCGATGAGTACAACGGTAAGAACAGTTTGAAAATATTCATGCTTTGCTGTTTTCGCATCATAATATCATCAGAAAGAAGCTAAATTCAAATTTAACAAATTTGCAATTTTTGAACTTTGTTTATTTGCGTATCTGTAACGGTGAAATCATGTGTTTCAAGCGATGAGTACAACGGTAAGAACAGTTTGAAAAGATTTATGCTTTGCTGTTTTCGCATCAAAATATCATCAAAAAGAAGCTAAGTTCAAATTTAACAATTTTGCAATTTGTGAGCTTTGTATATTTGCGTTTCTGGAATGGTGAAAACATGTGTTTCAAGCGATGAGGACAATGGTAAGAACAGTTTAAAAAGGTTCATGCTTTGCTGTTTTCGCATCATAATATCATCAGAAAAAGCTAAGTTCAAATTTTACAATTTTGCTATTTTTCAACTTTGTTTATTTGCATATCCGGAACGTAGAAAACACATGTTTCAACCGATGAGTAAAACGGTAAGAACAGTTTGAAAAGATTCAAGCTTTGCTCTTTTCGCATCATAATATCATCAAAAAGAAGCTTAGTTCAAATTTTACAAATTTGCAATTTTTGAACTATGTTTATTTGCGTTTCTGGAACGGTGAAAACATCTGTTTCAAGCGATGAGTACAAGGGTAAGAACAGTTTAAAAAGATTCATGCTATGCTGTTTTCGCATAATAATATCATCAAAAAGAAGCTAAGTTCAAATTTTACAAATTTGTTATTTTTGAACTTTGTTTATTTGCGTTTCTTTATTTGCGTTTGTTTATTTGCGTTTCTGGAAAGGTAAAAACATGTGTTTCAAGCGATGAGTACATCGGTAAGAACAGTTTCAAAAGATTCATTCTTTGCTGTTTTCATATCATTATATCATAAAAAAGAAGCTAAGTTCAAATTTTAAAAATTTGCAATTTTTGAACTTTGTTTATTTGCGTATCTGGAACGGTGAAAAAATGTGTTTAGAGCGATTAGTATAACGGTAAGAACAGTTTGAATATATTTATGCTTTGCTGTTTTCGCATCATGTGTTTCAAGTGTACAACTGTAAGAACAGTTTGAAAAGATTCAATGCTGTGCTGTTTTCGAATCATAAAGAATATACGTTCAAAATTTACAAATTTGCAATTTTTGACTTTGTTTATTTGCGCTTCTTTATTTGCGTTTCTTTATTTGCGTTTGTTTATTTGCGTTTCTGGAACGGTGAAAACATGTGTTTCAAGCGATGAGTACAACAGTAAGAACAGTTTTAAAAAATTCATGCTTTGCTGTTTTCGCATCATAATATCATCTAAAAGAAGTTGAGTTCAAATTTTACAAATTTGCAATTTTCGAACTTTGTTTACTTGCGTTTCTGGAACGGTGAAAACACGTGTTTCAAACCATGAGTACAACGGTAAGAATAATTTGAAAAGATTCATGGTTCGCTGATTTCGCTTCATAATATCATCAAAAGGAAGCTAACCGGGTAGTTCAAATTTTACAAATTTGCCATTTTTGATCTTTGTTTATTTGCGTTTCTGGAACGGTGAAAACATGTGTTTCAATCGATGAGTTTAAAAAGATTCATGCTTTGCTGTTTTCGCATCATAATATCATCAAAAAGAAGCTTAGTTCAAGTTTTACAAATTTGCAATTTTCCAACTTTGTTTACTTGCGTTTCATAATATCATAAAAAAGAAGCTAAGTTCAAATTTTACAAAATAGCAATTTTTGAATTTTTTTTATTTGCGTTTGTGTCACAACACATGTTTTTCAAGCTATGAGTACAACGGTAAGAACAGTTTGAAATGATTCACGCTTATGATATCACATCATAATATCATCATTCAGAAGCTAAGTTCAAATTTTACAAATTTGCAATTTATGAGCTTTGTTTATTTGCGTTTCTGGAACGGTGAAAACATGTGTTTCAAGCGATGAGTACAACGGTAAGAACAGTTTGAATAGATTCACGCTTTGCTGTTTTCGCATCATAATATCATCAAAAAGAAGCTAAGTTAAAATTTTACAAATTCGCAATTTTTGAACTTTGTTTATTTGCTTTAATGGAACGGTGAAAACATGTGTTTCAAGCGATAAGTACAACGATAAGAACAGTTTGAAAAGATTCATGCTTTGATGTTTTCGCATCATATTATCATCAAAAAGAAGCTAAGTTCAAATTTTACAAATTTGCAATTTTGCAACTCTGTTTATTTGCGGTGAAAACATGTGTTTCAAGCGATCAGTACACCGGTAAGAACAATAATTTCATAAAACAAGAAGCTAAGTTCACATTTTACAAATTTGCAATTTTTGAACGTTGTTTATATGCGTTTCTGGAACGGTGAAAACAAGTGTTTCAAGCGATGAGTACAATGGTTAGAACAGTTTGAAAAGATTCATGCTTTGCTGTTTTCGCATCATAATATCATCAAAAAGAAGCTAAGTTCAAATTTTAAAAATTAGCAATTTTCGATCTTTGTTTACTTGCGTTTCTGGAACAGTGGAAACATGTGTTTCAAACTATGAGTAGAACGATAAGAAAAGTTTGAAAAGATTCATGCTTTGCTGTTTTCGCGCTTTGCTGTTTTCGCATCATAATATCATCAAAAAGAAGCTTAGTTCAAATTTTACAAATTTGCATTTTTTGAACTTTGTTAACTCTGGAACGGTGAAAAAATGTGTTCAGAGCGATTAGTATAACGGTAAGAACAGTTTGAATAGATTTATGCTTTGCTGTTTTCGCATATTTGCGTTTCTGGAACGGTGAAAACATGTGTTTCAAGCGATGAGTACAACTGTAAGACCAGTTTGAAAAGATTCATGCTTTGCTGTTTTCGCATCATAATATCATCAAAAAGAAGCTTAGTTCAAATTTTAAAAATTTGCAATTTTTGAACTTTGTTAACTCTTGAACGGTGAAAAAATGTGTTCAGAGCGATTAGTATAACGGTAAGAACAGTTTGAATAGATTTATGCTTTGCTGTTTTCGCATATTTGCGTTTCTGGAACGGTGAAAACATGTGTTTCAAGCGATGAGTACAACTGTAAGACCAGTTTGAAAAGATTCATGCTTTGCTGTTTTCGAATCATAATATCATCAAAAAGAATATACGTTCACATTTGACAAATTTGTAATATTTGACTTTGTTTATTTGCGCTTCTTTATTTGCGTTTCTATATTTGCGTTTGTTTATTTGCGTTTCTGTAACGGTGAAAACATGTGTTTCAAGAGATGAGTACAACGGTAAGAACAGTTTGAAAGATTCACGCTTTGCTCTTTTCGCATCATAATATCATCAAAAACAAGCTAAGTTCAAATTTTACAAATTTGCTATTTGTGAACTTTGTTTATTTGCGTTTCTTTAATTGCGTTTCTTTATTTCTTCTTTCTTTATTTATCTGGAATGGTGAAAACATATGTTTCATGAGTACCACGGTAAGAACTGTTTAAAAGATTCACGCTTTGCTCTTTTCGCATCATAATATCATCAAAAAGAAGCTAAGGTCATATTTTACAAATTTGCAAATTTTGAGCTTTGTATATTTGCGTTTCTGGAATGGTGAAAACATGTGTTTCAAGCGATGAGGACAATGGTAAGAACAGTTTAAAAAGATTCATGCTTTGCTGTTTTCGCATCATCAGAAAAACCCGAGTTCAAATTTTACAAATTTACTATTTTTCAACTTTGTTTATTTGCATATCAGGAACGTAGAAAACACGTGTTTCAACCGATGAGTACAACGGTAAGAACAGTTTGAAAAGATTCACGCTCTGCTCTTTTCGCATCATAATATCATCAAAAAGAAGCTAAGTTCAAATTTTACAATTTTGCAATTTTTGAACTATTTTTATTTGCGTTTCTGGAACGGTGAAAACAACTGTTTAAAGCGATGAGTACAAGGGTAAGAACAGTTTAAAAAGATTCATGCTTTGCTGTTTTCGCATCATAATATTATCAAAAAGAAGTTAAGTTCACATTTTACAAATTTGCAATTTGTGAACTTTGTTTATTTGCGTTTCTTTATTTGCGTTTCTGGAAAGGTAAAAACATGTGTTTCAAGCGATGAGTACAACGGAAAGAACAGTTTGAAAAAAGATTAATTCTTTGCTGTTATCGCATCATAATATCATCAAAAAGAAGCTGATTTCAAATTTTACAAATTTGCAATTTTTAAACTTAGTTTATTTGCGCATCTGGAACGGTGAAAACAAATAATTCAAGCGATGAGTACAACGGTAAGAACAGTTTGAAAAGATTCATGCTTTGCTGTTTTCGCATCATAATATCATCAAAAAGAAGCTAAGTTAAAATTTTACAAATTTTCAATTTTTGAACTTTCTTTATTTGCGTTTCTGAAACGGTGAAAACATGTTTTTCAAGCGATGAGTACAACGGTTAGAACAGTTTGAAAAGATTCATGCTTTGCTGTTTTCGCATCATAATATCATCAGAAAGAAGCTATGTTGAAATTTTACAAATTTGCAATTTTTCGAACTCTGTTTATTTAAGTATCTGAAAGGTGAAAACATGTGTTTCAAGCGATGAGTACAATGGTAAGAACAGTTTGAAAAGATTCATGCTTTGCTATTTTCGCATTAAAATATAATGAAAAAGAAGCTTAGTTCAAATTTAACAAATTTCCTATTTTTGAACTTTGTTTATTTGCGTATATGGAACGGTGAAAACAAATGTTTCAAGCGGTGAGTACAACGGTAAGAACAGTTTGAAATGATTCATGCTTTGTTGTTTTCGCATCATAATATCATAAAAAAAAAGCTAAGTTCAAATTTTTACAAATTTGCAATTTTTGATCTTTTTTTATTTGCGTTTCTGGAACGGTGAAAACATGTGTTGCAAGCGATGATTACAACGGTAAGAACAGTTCAAAAAGATTCATGCTTTGCTGTTTTCGCATCATAATATTATTAAAAAGAAGTTAAGTTCACATTTTACAAATTTGCAATTTGTGAACTTTGTTTATTTGCGTTTCTCTAATTGCGTTTCTTTATTTGCGTTTCTGGAACGGTGGAAACATGTGTTTCATGAGTACAACGGTAAGAACAGTATAAAAGATTCACGCTTTGCTCTTTTCGCATCATAATATCATCAAAAAGAAGCTTAGTTCAAATTTTACAAATTTGCAATTTTTGAACTTTGTTTATTTGCGTATTTGGAACGGTGTCAACACGTGTTTCAAGCGATGAGTGCAACGGTAAGAACAGTTTTAAAAGATTCATTCTTTGCTGTTTTCGCATCATAATATCATCAAAAAGAAGCTAAGTTAAAATTTTACAAATTTGCAATTTTGAACTTTCTTTATTTGCGTTTCTGGAACGGTGAAAACATGTGTTTCAAGCGATGAGTACAACGGTTGGAACAGTTTGAAAAGATTCATGCTTTGCTGTTTTCGCATCATAATATCATCAGAAAAAAGCTTTGTTGAAATTTTACAAATTTACAATTTTTCGAACTCTGTTTATTTAAGTATCTGAACGGTGAAAACGATGTTTCAAGCGATGAGTACAATGGTAAGAACAGTTTGAAAAGATTCATGCTTTGCTATTTTCGCATTAAAATATAATGAAAAAGAAGCTAAGTTCAAATTTTACAAATTTTCTATTTTTGAACTTTGGTTATTTGCGTATATGGAACGGTGAAAACAAATGTTTCAAGCGGTGAGTACAACGGTAAGAACAGTTTGAAATGATTTATGCTTTGCTCTTTTCGCATCATAATACCATCAAAAAAAAAGCTAAGTTCAAATTTTTACAAATTTGCAATTTTTGATCTTTGTTTATTTGCGTTTCTGGAACGGTGAAAACATGTGTTTCAAGCGATGATTACAACGGTAAGAACAGTTAAAAAAGATTCATGCTTTGCTGTTTTCGCATCATAATATTATCAAAAAGAATATACTTTCAAATTTAACAAATTTGCAATTTTTGACTTTGTTTATTTGCGCTTCTTTATTTGCGTTTCTATATTTGCGTTTGTTTATTTGCGTTTCTGGAACGGTGAAAACATGTGTTTCAAGAGATGAGTACAACGGTTAGAACAGTTTGAAAAGATTCATGCTTTGCTGTTTTCGCATCATAATATCATCAGAAAGAAGCTATGTTGAAATTTAACAAATTTGCAATTTTTGAACTTTCTTTATTTGCATATCAGGAACGTAGAAAACACGTGTTTCAACCGATGAGTACAACGGTAAGAACAGTTTGAAAAGATTCACGCTCTGCTCTTTTCGCATCATAATATCATCAAAAAGAAGCTAAGTTCAAATTTTACAATTTTGCAATTTTTGAACTATGTTTATTTGCGTTTCTGGAACGGTGAAAACAACTGTTTAAAGCGATGTTAAGTTCACATTTTACAAATTTGCAATTTGTGAACTTTGTTTATTTGCGTTTCTTTATTTGCGTTTCTGGAAAGGTAAAAACATGTGTTTCAAGCGATGAGTACAACGGAAAGAACAGTTTGAAAAAAGATTCATTCTTTGCTGTTATCGCATCATAATATCATCAAAAAGAAGCTGATTTCAAATTTTACAAATTTGCAATTTTTAAACTTAGTTTATTTGCGCATATGGAACGGTGAAAAAAAATAATTCAAGCGATGAGAACAACGGTAAGAACAGTTTAAAAAGATTCATGCTTTGCTGTTTTCGAAGCATAATATCATCAAAAAGAATATACGTTCAAATTTAACAAATTTGCAATTTTTGACTTTGTTTATTTGCGCTTCTTTATTTGCGTTTCTATATTTGCGTTTGTTTATTTGCGTTTCTGGAACGGTGAAAACATGTGTTTCAAGCGATGAGTACAACGGTAAGAACAGTTTGAAAAGATTCACGCTTTGCTGTTTTCGCATCATAATATCATCAAAAAGAAGCTAAGTTCAAATTTTACAAATTTGCAATTTTTGAACTTTGTTTATTTGCGTATTTGGAACGGTGTCAACAGGTTTTTCAAGCGATGAGTGCAAAGAACAGTTTGAAAAGATTCATTCTTTGCTGTTTTCGCATCATAATATCATCAAAAAGAAGTTAAGTTCAAATTTTACAAAATAGGAATTTTTGAACTTTGTTTATTTGCGCATCTGGAACGGTGAAAACAAATAATGCAAGAGATGAGTACAACGCTAAGAACAGTTTGAAACGATTCATGCTTTGCTGTTTTCGCATCATAATATCATCAAAAAGAAGCTTACCGGGTAGTTGAGTCTTTTAAGCGATGAGTACAACGATAAGAACAGTTTGAAAAGATTACGCTTGCTGTTATCGCATCATTATTTCATAAAACAAAAAGCTAAGTTTACATTTTACAAATTTGCAATTTTTGAACTTTGTTTTCTTGCGTTTCTGGAACGGTGAAAACACGTGTTTCAAACCATGAGTACCACGGTAACAATAATTAGAAAAGATTCATGGTTCGCTCTTTTCGCATCATAATATAATCAAAAAGAAGCTTACCGGGTAGTTGAGTCTTTTAAGCGATGATTACAACGATAAGAACAGTTTGAAAAGATTCACGCTTGCTGTTATCGCATCATTATTTTCATTATTTCATAAAACAAAAAGCTAAGTTTACATTTTACAAATTTGCAATTTTTTGAACTTTGTTTATATGCGTTTCTGGAACGGTGAAAACATGTGTTTCAAGCGATGATGACAATGGTAAGAACAGTTTGAAAAGATTCATGCTTTGCTGTTTTCGCATCAGAATATCATCAAAAAGAAGCTAAGTTGAAATTTAACAAATTTGCAATTTTTGAACTTTGTTTATTTGCGTATCTGGAACAGTGAAAACATATGTTTTAAGCGATGAGTACAACGGTAAGAACAGTTTGAAAAGATTCATGCATTGCTCTTTTCGCATCATAACAGAAGCTTAGTTCAAATTTTACAAATTTGCAATTTTTGAACGTGTTTCAAGCGATGAGTACAACGGAATGAACAGTTTGAAAAGATTCGTGCTATGCTATTTTCGCATCATAATATCATCAAAAAGAAGCTAAGTTAAAATTTTACAAATTTGCAATTTTTGAACTTTGTTTATTTGCCTATATGGAACGGTGACAACACATGTTTCAAGCGATGAGTACAACGGTAAGAACAATTTGAAAAGATTCGTGCTTTACTGTTTTCGCATCATAATATCATCAAAAAAGAAGCGAAGTTCAAATTTTACAAATTTGCAATTTTTGAACTTTGTTTATTTGCGCATCTGGAACTGTGAAAACAAATAATTCAAGCGATGAGTACAATGATAAGAACAGTTTGAAAAGATTCATTCTTTGCTGTTTTCGCATCATAATATCATCAAAAAGAAGCTTTGTTCAAATTTTACAAATGTGCAATTTTCGAACTTTGCTTACTTGCGTATCTGGAACGGTTAAAACATATGTTTCAAACTATGAGTACAACGGTAAGAATAATTTGAAAAGATTCATGCTTTGCTGATTTCGCATCATACTGTCATCAAAAAGAATCTAAGTTCAAATTTTACAAATTTGCTATTTTTGAACTTTGTTTATTTGCGTATCTGGAACAATGAAAACAAATAATTCAAGCGATGAGAACAACGGTAACAACAGTTTGAAAAGATTCACGCTTTGCTGTTTTCGCATCATAAAATAATCTAAAAGAAGCTAAGTTCAAATTTTACAAATTTGCAAATTTTGAGCTTTGTTTATTTGCGTTTCTGGAATGTGTTTCAAGCGATGAGTACAACGGTAAATAAAAAGATCCACGCGTTGCTGTTTTCGCATCATAATATCATCAAAAAGAAGCTAAGTTCAAATTTTACGAATTTGCAATTTTTGAACTTTGTTTATTTTCGTATTTGTGAGGTGTCAACACGTGTTTCAAGCGATGAGTACAACGGTAAGAACAGTTTGAAATGATTCACGCTTTGCACTTATCGAATCATAAAATCATCAAAAAGAAGCTAAGTTCAAATTTTACAAATTTGCAATTTTTGAACTTTATTCATTTGCGTTTCTGGAATGGCGAAAGCATGTGTTTCAAGCGATGAGCACAACGGTCAATCGGGACTCCTCGGACAATTCCGCCATAACGGCGATCGTGTATTTGGTGGAAGGATATGTCTAACGCCTCTAGGCGGAAGATATTACACCGAAAATATAGTTCGGGTTACACACCAATAAACTTGCAATCAACCGATAATCTAGATATACAAGGACCAATATCTTTAAGGAGCAATATAATAGAATATTTATTAATGTTATTGTTTAAAATAAGATATTATTGCATGCAAAATATTAAATTTTTAATAAAATGTTAAGAAAACCAATTAGTTGTTGATTGAAGTGAAAACAACAACATTATTCAAACTTAAAAGAATCAGTATTTCTTAAAATATATTCATTGCAACATTGCTGATGTTCGGCTGCAGGCGACAAACTTTGAGATTTAATCAATATGTTTATGTTCTATACCATAAACAATCGTACAACACTGTACAGTGGTACAGAGAAAACTCTTCGGTGTAATATAAGAAATAGTGAACTCCACGTTGGTCCCAATGGCATTATAGTGACCAGCCAGGCAGTCACAAACTGTATATGGACCATAGCCATACGGCCCTCAGTGGGGCTATTATCAGTATTGAGACACCTGAAAGGTTTCATGGAATGGAATGAGTGGGGCTTGATTGAATTTGAAAAACAATTCTTTCAGTACATTTGATGATGGCAACCATACAGTACTTCTGGCAGATATTGTTTATATTTTATCCTAGGCATTTTAATTCCAGATGTTGTTATACCGGCCAGGCAACTAGCTTTTCAAAGCCTTAAACAATCCAGTGCCATTAACATTAGGGACAGTGTAACAATGTTCAGTTTGGTAATATTAATATATTTACTTTGCCCTTGGAAATGAACTCAATTCTCAAAATAAGACATACTGTATTGGAAATGTTAAAACTGAGCAGTGGTGTTGTTAAATTGTATAGTATTTATCTTTTAAGACAATTTAAGATACATATCACAGGCATGCCCATGGTTTTGGGTCGGTACTCTTTAGATGGGAAACAAAACACTAAATATGGTCGACAGTGCAGGCAACAATTGTAAAAAGATATTTTCCATCCCTGACTGCCATAACTGACATGAAGTAATTTAACTGTAATATGTCTGAAAACAGTGTCAGTCACACTTTTCTAAATATTGATTTATTTATGCATATGTATATATATATATCATACAAGTACAGATCATACAATACTGTCAATTTACAACATTTAGCAATTGGAAAACAATTATCACAGGTTTTGGATCACAATGCATTTTGAATATCACAGTCAAAGTTAATCATTTAAATTCAGTTACAAGTAAATAGTCAGTGTATTTGGCAGAGATCTGAGATGTTGAAATCAAGAGATGATATATATACCACAGGATGTCCCATGAAAGGTTTGCAACTTATTTCCAATGGGGCCCTATAGATCGGTGGAAAATGTACAAAAATGGTGACATTAATATGCATAAAAATATCATTAATTTAAACTTGAGACTATAGTCTTGAGATCAAATAGTAATTAGCATATATTATTAGAGAGCATTAGTTACACAATGTTTACTACTATCTTGTCATCACATTTAAATGTACATACAAATACTTTATTGATGACTTATTTGAACAACAGTAATATATATACCGGTTATATATATATAGTAATATATATATTTATTTATTTATACAAGCCAATCACATAAAACATTAATTTAAACAATAAGACTACTAGTAACAAATAAAACCAGCATCTTCTTTCAATTTCAATCATATTGTTTGCGAGAGAAGTTTTCACTTTGTTTTCAAATTCATATTTATTCTTTTATAACGCTTTTTACATCAGCAGGTAAACAATTCCAGTCTTTGATCGTTTTTAATAAAAAGTAGTGCTGGTAAAACCATTCACTTGAGGACATTGAGGTAAATAAAAGTTATCTTTACTATGTCTACTGTTATCACTATGTATATCAGACACTAAACTAAAATTATTATACAAAAAAGGTCATGTTATAAGGACATTTCTTGTTAACAATTTTATAAACATGGTTGAATGTTAATTGCTTAACTCTGTGTTGAACATTTAACCAACCAATACTACTAAAATCTTATACTTTCAAAGATGTTCTAGAGTCATATCCATGAATAAATTTAACAATTTTATTCTGTACAACTTGTAATCTATTTATTTACTGTTTACTAAAACCATTGCACTATGAAGAGGTCAAAATTTGAATGTGAATAAGTGAGTGTTACAATTTTAAATGTTTCTCTGTTCCATATTGTTTTAAAATTTAGTTCTCTGGTATAAAGATAATACAGTAAAATATCAAAGAAATACAGACCAAAGTCTTATATTTTTTACCTTATTATTTGTCTAGATATGCTTTAAATCTCACCACAGGCGTTTTAGGATTTAAACAATTTCCGGGGGAGGACCCCCGCACACCCACCCCGTTTTTATGTAACATATTCAGGCCTACAGCTCAAAAAATGCTAGCTATGCCCCTGAAGAATCTTTTTCTTGAGTTCACCTTTTTAATAATATTATTAACAATAGATGTAGCAGAAAGATCAGTGTCGAATATTGAACCAAGGTGTTCAACAGATGATTGGGAAACAATAGTGTGATCATTACATTGTACATTAAAATTATGAAGTTTAGATAATTTCCTTTTGGAACCAAACACTATACAATCAGTTTTTCCAAGGCGTAAAGACAATTTGTTATCCACTAACCATTTAATACAATTTTCAAGTTCTTTACAAAAATACTACTGATGATACTAGAATCTTTGTGAAAATAAAGGATGACACTTTCATCAGCATAAAGAATAAGTTTACATAAATACAATAATAAAAAATCACTAATATCCTATATCAGTGTTAAGGCATTTTGAAATGGAAATGGGTGTGACAAGTTACAAGAACCCTGCACATTTACATCACAGAACATCTGATTTTTACAATAACTGGATATAATATGTATGTTGAAAGTTAATATAAAGAGGGCAATACAAAAGAATGTACAAAAGTAGTAATAAAGACAAAACAACCAGTTTACAATGTTTAGATTTATGCAGTTGTTGGCAATAAGAGAACAATAATTACCATTCTTTACTTTAAATTTGGCAAGTGTAAATACATGTATGTAAATCAGAACACATGAATTTGTTTCCCGGTCACTTTGAGCTATATAAGTGCCCAATGTTTACACTCAGTGAATTTGTAAAACCATCTTATATGTGCTAACTGTCTGTCCGAAAACTTAAACATTTTCTATAACTTTTGCAATATTGAAGATAGCAACTTGATATTTGGCATACATGTGTATCGCATGGAGCTGCACATTTTGAGTGATGAAAGGTCAAGGTCATCCTTAAAGGTCAAATATACGGCTTCAAAGCGGCGCAGTTGGGGGCATTATGTTTCTGACAAACACATCTCTTGTTTTTACACGAAAAAAACACAGACATTGTTGGAATTTGCCACATATTAGGCATTGTGTATACATTTTTTAACTCAATTTTCCACACAATGAAACAACTTTTTTAAAAGGCACCAACAAATGTTCCTCCATCCCCTTTGCACGCTAAACAAAGAATCAGTTTTTATCTCCACTGGCCAAATTTGTTCAAATTATGCCCCTGGGTCAAATTTGACCCTGCCCCGGGGGTCACAAAATTGAAAATTGCTTATTTAAGACCTATTTTATGTAAACTTTCAAAATCTAATTGTCCTATACATTGGGCCTAGGGCTACCAAATTTGGTATGTAGTGACATCTTATAGTCCTCTACCAAGTTTGTTCAAATTATGTCCCTGGGGTCAAATTTGACCATGCCCTGGGGGTCACAAAATTGAACATATGCTTATATGGAGCCTTTTTTGTGAAAACTTTAAAAACTTCTTGTCCATAAATATTGGGCATAGGGCTACCAAATTTGGTATGTAGTGATATCTTATAGTTCTCTACCAAATTTGTTCAAATTTTATCCCTGGGGTCAAATTTGACCCTGCCCCGGTGGGTCACAAAATTGAACATATGCTTATATAAGGCCTATTTTGTGAAAACTTCAAATATATTCTTTTCCATACCCATCTGGCCTAGGGCTATCAGATTTGGTATGTAGTGACATCTAACAGTCCTCTACCAAATTTGTTCAAATTTTATCCCTGGGGTCAAATTTGACCCTGCCCCGGGGGTCACAAAATTGAACATATGCTTATATAATGCCTATTTTGTGAAAACTTTAAAAAAAAATCTTGTCCATAACCATTAGGCCTAGGGCTACACAATTTGGTATGCAGTGACATTGTATAGTCCTCTACTTAGTATGTTCAAATTATGCCCCAGGGGTCAAATTTGACCCTGCCCTGGGGCCACAAAATTGATTATATGCTTATATAGTGCCTATTTTGTGAACACTTTAAACATCTTCTTGTCCTTAACCATAAGGCATAGGGCTACCAAATTTGGTATGTAGTGACATCTAATAGTTTTCTACCAAGTTTGTTCAAAATATGCCCCTTGGGTCAAATTTAACCCAGCCTGGGGAGTCACAAAACTGAACATACGCTTATATGGGGCCTATTTTGTGAAAACTTTAAAAATCTTTTTGTTTATAACCATTGGGCCTAGGGCTACCAAATTTGGTATGTAGTGGCATCTAATAAACCTCTACCAAATTTGTTCGAATAATGCCTCTGGGGTGAACTTTGACCCTGCCCCGGGGGTCACAAAATTGAATAAACGCTAATAAAGCGCCTATTTTGTGAAATCTTTAAAAATCTTCTTGTCGAAATCATTCGGACTACGGCTTCCAAATTTGGTATGCAGTAACATCTTATAGTCCTCTACCAAGTTTGTTCAAATTATGACCTTAGGGTCAAATTTGACCCTGACCCGCAGGTCACAAAATTGAACATTATATACGCTTATATCTGGCTTATTTTGTGAAAACTGTTAACATTTTCTTATCCTTAACTCTAGGACCAAGGGCTACCACATTTTGTAAGTAGTGAGCTATAGTAGTCCTCTACAAAGTTTGCTCAAATTATGCCCCTGGGTTTAACCCAGCCCAGGGGGTCACAAAAGTGTTTATGTGCTTAAATAGGGCCTATATTTAAGTATTTGCACATGCTGAGAATATTTGTTTCAGCCTTTTTTCAGCAGTGGAGTCAGTGATACAAGGCCATCGTGGCCCTCTTGTTTATAAGAATATGTCAAAATGGGTAAAAGTCAGAGACAATACTGTTTAAATGCCCTTTTAACAACTCTGGTGACATGCGGCTGTAGTATATTTTCTCTGTAAATTTACAGTGAAACACATAATGTCATCATTATAAATGTATTGCTAACATGTATATAAATATGTTACGAGGTCTTACCCGGTATTTATACAAATTAACCTGGATATTTATGAAAAACACCATCTCCCTGTAAAGTGTAAAGAGAGAAGGCATTTGTTCACTAGTAACATTATGTTCAGTACCGGTAAATTGCAAGCAACGAACATGAAAAATTCAGTTCCCAATTCATCGAGTTTTTAAAAAGTTCAACTTTGCTTAAGGCCAAAACAAAATAATGTTGTGGTTCAGGTTACGGGCCAAAAAATATTAGGGTAGGAAAAACATTTTATTTTTTTATTTTATTTTATTATGTTGAACGGCTTTTTCCAATACATACATAGGCAATCTAGCACAAAAACCATTTAACTGCTGATAAGGATGAATGGCCAATACATGGCTTCAACTTGGCTCTAGCCTTGCATTGACTTTTTATCCATATCAAAAAGAAACTTCAGAAACCTTTTTATATAGAGAAAAATACTGTAAATGTTGATGAATAATATCCCGAAAATACTTTGAAAAACATAGCTTAATTACTAAGGCGAACACCTTTTTGATAGTCATACCTAAACTGAAGGCTTTAAAAGCCCTGAACTCGGGAGAATGGTCGCACTTTTTATGTAAAACATTAAATAAAATTGACGAAGAAGATGATTTCTAAATTGTGTCGCAGAAGCTCTATGCATTTAATACGCAAAGCGCCTCCCCGATGAGTCGGAGTGAGTGAACTAGGGCTGGCCCAAAATTTCTCTGAGCCAACTTGTTTCCGTCTTTCGGTGCGCAAAAGCTGGTTTTGAAATAATTATATATAAATACTTTCAACTTGCTTATATTTCTTTGTAATGAAAACAAGGGCATATTACATATCATAGTATAACATACAGTTTTCAATATAGAAATAATTAGTATGTTACTTGTCAAAGTACAAACATATGTTATTTTATAGATGTACATTTAATAGTGGTGTCGATGGTCCTAAATTTGAAATCCTGAGAATAAGGCTGGGGGTATTGGAACCGCAGCCGCAGGAACTCAACAGGAATTAAGGGCAGTGCCCCTCCACCCCATAAAAAGCCCATACTAATTGTGCTTTTTTATAGTCTTTCCAATTGTATTTTCAGGTGAATACAATTCGAAATAATATAAACCACACCGTCGTATCACTGCATGTGTATTTGTCATTCTATTTCTTCTATAAAGAACTTCGAAAATAAATTATAATGGACGAAAAACATAATGTATCCGAAAACGACAGTCCGAAAAATTGTACGCGTTTTGCACATAAAATAGAATGTGCATATCGTTTTTGACAGCAGAAAATGAAAACCAGAAACCTGGCAAATATCGAATTGGGTTGATAAATTGCTTTACACTAACACATTTTGTGGGTAAAAACAACTTAATTATCACCTTTTAATTTCAAACGTTAATCGGCAGAAAGGTGTAACATCATCGATATAGAACTAATTATTTAATTATCATCCTTTAATCGATGGATTTATAGTCAGGAGAAAGGTGTACAGTAATCAGCTTAAAAATAATTTGTTTATTATTACGCTTCTTTTCATTTGTTTATCTTTAAATACGACGTTTGCCATCGGCCGCTATATTGTTTGCGGACGACAGTATCAAATGTGTATTCCGAGTATACAGTGTCTGTGCATGAATGACCCAATATTATTTGTGAGCAAACTCAATGCTGATTGGCCAGCTACCACGTTCATTTCAATAACAGTATGGTCAAGCGATGTCTAATGCTCTGGTGCAGACTGGTTTTCGTTTTTTGTTGAAATTGCGAACACTTTCATTGATAAAAAGAGAAAATATCGTAAACCAGTATGTATTTAAATGGCGGATGTTTTCATTGAAATTTTACGAGATTTTAGCATTTTCGCAATTCAGATTTTTCTTGAGCCGAATTCTCAATGCTTTTGCAAATGGGTGAAATGGCGAACGACAGCGCGAGGCTCACCGGACGAGGCTAACAGTGCGCTCGTAAAACGCTCTCCGTTAAAAAAGTCGGCGTGGCTAAAAACCGTTCCTCCGGAGTCCTGTAGGCTATAGTTTTAATTTTACCGCGATTTTTTTCTTTTGGCTTTTAATTTTGAATAAAATGTTGTAGGGTCGCAGCAAAATAATAGGCTCGGTCGGGTAACCGTTACCACAGCATTATTTTGTTTTGGCCTAAGTTATAATGCATCAATGTTGATTCTAAAGAAAAAGAGTAATCATTTATGCCTTAACTGTTCTGCTGTCCAGAAGCAAGGACGGCATACACAAGCTTTACAACATTTATAGTTTTAGTTACTTAACAATCTAAAATGAATGTCCATTCTAAGTTTGCTGTCGTATTCTTTCCTCAAATCATACATGTTTCTTGCATAACTGAATGTTCATGTCCATGGATCACAATGTATACAGAAACAAACATAATTTTGAATTATCTTTCACAGTTATATATTTAATATTAGGTTAATTTTGGGATACATTAAAGCAAATATTAACATGTGTCTCAAAATGAATCATCCTCAAATGAATCATCCTCTGAAGCCCCCGATGGGATTCAAACCCATACCTCTTTCCTCAGGAGAGGAAAGTATTCTATCTTAAAATACAAGGGCATGTAAGAGGAAAACTAGCAAGTTCAAAGGGACGTTTTCACAGATTAGACATGAATTGAAGTTTGTTATTTAATACTTTAAATTGATAAGTCACAAAATCTAACTATAACATAAGAACTCCCCAAATTATTTTTTTTCATTACAGACTCTGCTATATTGATAAATGCAAACATTGGATCTAAAAAGCTGCAATAAAAAAACAAGAATAAAATTGAATACAAATATAAAAGTAACCATCAAATGGGCTTGAACCATTGACCCCATGGAGTAAAAGTCTACCGTTTAGACCACTCGGCCATCCATACTCATACAATGAGTGATGTGTTTCATACTTTATCAAGTTTATGTAAGCAATCCTCGTATCTCACAGAATATAACGAAATCAGTCGATTTAATTTATAAATTTACTCGATGTCAATACTGTAAGTACTCCTATCAGAATGTCAGTAATGGCATCTTTAAATTTTAACAAGTTTTTAAGTACGTTGTGTGAATTCACAAATCTACATTAAATTATTACTTAACTGTTATCTTGAAAAAGACGAGCTAAAACACACATTTTAATTTTTCCTTTTTACGAGGGGGCCGCCATCTTGTTTTCTAAAGTAGTTCCAAATCCAATATGACGGCCGCCTACGTACATCAGAGAGATGGTGTGGTGTAGCCCACTGTCCGATGCGTTCAGATTGCACAACGGTAAGAACCGTTTAAAAAGATTCATGCTTTGCTGTTTTCGCATCATAATATAATCAATATGAAGGTTGCGAAAATTTTACAAATTTGCAATTTTTGAACTTTGTTTATTTGCGTATCTGGAACGGTGAAAAAATGTGTTTCAAGCGATGAGTACAACGGTAAGAACAATTTGAAAATATTCATGCTTTGCTGTTTTCGCATCATAATATCATGAAAAAGAAGCTAAGTTGAAATTTTTACAAATTTGCAATTTTTGAACTTTGTTTATTTGCGTTTCTGGAACGGTGTAAACATGTGTTTCAAGCGATGAGTACAACGGTAAGAACAGTTTGAAAAGATTCATGCGTTTACTGTTTTCGCATCATAATATCATCACAAAGAAGAAAGAACAAATTTTACAAATTTGCAATTTTTGAACTTTCTTTATTTGCGTTGATTTATTTGCGTTTCTTTATTTGCGTTTCTTGAACGGTGAAAACATGTGTTTCAAGCGATGAGTACAACGGTAAGAACAGTTTGAAAAGATTCATGCTTTACTGTTTTCGCATCATAATATCATCACAAAGAAGATAAGTTCAAATTTTACAAATTTGCAATTTTTGAACTTTCTTTATTTGCGTTGATTTATTTGCTTTTCTTTATTTGCGTTTCTGGAACGGTGAAAACATGTGTTTCAAGCGATGGTAAGAACAGTTTGAAAAGATTCATGCTTAGCTGTTTTCGCATCAAACTATCATCAAAAAGAAGCTAAGTTAAAATTTTACTAATTTGCAATTTTTGAGCTTTGTTTATTTGCGTTTCTGGGACGGTGAAAACATGTGTTTCAAGCGATGAGTACAACGGTAAGAACAGTTTAAAAAGATTCATGCTTTGCTGTTTTCACAATGAATACAACTCAATGACAGCTCGAAAAGCTTGATACATCGCTCTTTAAGCATCCTAAAACAAAAATTTCAAATTTGTTAAATTTCAAATTTGCATGTTTTTGTCGTTTATTTTTTGCGTTTAGCATCTGAATAAAGTTTACCATAAAAAACAAGCAAAGTTCAAATTTTACAAATTTGCAATTTTTTTTTATTTGCATGTCTGCGACTGTACAAATATGATTCTTTTATGTGTAGCAATAATACATCTCAATGACAGCTCGAAAAGCTCGATACATCGCTCCTATAGCATCCTTTAGGTTTAACAAAAATTGCAGATTTGTAAAATTTGACATTTGCATGTTTTGTCGTTTATTTTTTGCGTTTCGCATCTGAATCTTTATTGTCCATAAAAAAGAAGCAAAGTTCAGATTTACAAATTGGCAATTTTTTTAACTTTTTTTATTTGCATGTCTGTGACTGTACAAATCTGATTATTTTGTGTGTAGCAATCAATTCAACTCAATGACAGCTCGAAATGCGCGATACATCGCTCTTATACATCGCTCAAATTTGTTAAATTTGAAATTTGCATGTTTTGTCGTTTATTTTTTGCGTTTCGCATCTGAATAAAGTTTACCATCAAAAAGAAGCAAAGTTTAAATTTTACAAATTTGTAATTTTTGAAAAAAAAATTATTTGCATATGTCTGGGACTGTACAAATATGATTATTTTGTGTGTAGCAATGGATGCAACTCAATTACAGCTCGAAAAGCTCGATACATTGCTCTTATTGTATCCTAAAACAAAAATTGAAAATGTTTAAAATTTGAAATTTCCATGTTTTTGACCTTTATTATTTGTGTTTTCGCATCAGAATAAAGGCGTTTCACCTTCACAAAACGGCAAAGTTTAAATTTTACAAATATGCAATTTTTGAAAAAAAAAATACTTTGCATATCTGGGACTGTACAAATTTTTTTTTTGTGTGTGTAGCAATGAATGCAACTCAATTACAGCTCAAAAAGCTCGATACATTGCTCTTATTGTATCCTAAAACAAAAATTGCAAATTTGTAAAATTTTAAATTTGCATGTTTTTGTCGTTTATTTTTTGCATTTCGCATCTGAATAAAGTTTACATAAAAAAGAAGCAAAATTCAAATTTTACAATTTTGCAATTTTTAAACTTTTTTTAACATGTTTGGAACTGTACAAATATAATTATTTTTTGAGCAGCAATGAATATAACTCGATGAGAGCTCGAAAAGCACGATACATTGCTCTGATAGCATCCTAAAACAAAAATTGCAAATTTGAAGAATATGAAATTTGCATGTTTTTGACGTTTATTATTTGTGTTTAACGAGAATAAATGGGTTTTACCTTCACAAACGAGCAAAGTTTAAATTTTACAAATTTGCAATTTTTCAACTTTAATTTATTTGCACGTCTGGGACTGTACAAATATGATTATTTTGTGTGTAGCAATGAATACAAATCAATGACAGCTCGAAAAGCTCGATACATTGCTCTTATAGCATCCTAAAACAAAATTTGTAAATTTGTAAAATTTCATATTTTCATGTTTTTGTCGTTTATTGTTTGCGTTTCGTTTCTGAATAAAGTTTACCACCAAAAAGAAGCAAAGTTCAAACTTTACAAATTTGCATTTGTTTAACTTGTTTTTATTTGCACGTCTGGAACTGTTCAAATATGATTTTTTTTTGTAGCAATGAATACAACTCAATGACAGCTCAAAAAGATCGATTCATCGCTCTTTATAGCATCCTAAAACAAAAATTGCAAATTTGTAAAATTTCAATTTTGCATGTTTTTGTCGTTCGTTTGTCGTTCAAAAATAACTTTTTATTCTATCAATGCCAAAAAACAGCAAAATTTCTATCTTTTCAGGTTGTTCACAAGCTGTTCTAGTTACTACACCCATTATAAATGCATAATGACCATGTCAGGCATGCAAATAAAAAAAAAACTTCAAAAATGACTTTCTTTCTATCAATGACAAAATATCGAATTTTCTTTCTTTTCAAGTTGTTTTAGAGTTGTGCTAGTTACTACACACATAATAAATGCATAATAACCATGTGTATAATGCAAATATAAAAAAAATAAAAAAAGACTCTTTTTCTACCAATGCTTGTTTTAGAGCTGTGCTGGTTACTACACACATTATAAATTTGTTTTGACCATGTCAGGCATGCAAATAAAAAATAGTTCAAAAATGACTTTTTTTCTATCAATGCCAAAACATCAAAATTTCTTTCTTTTCAAGTTGTTTTTGAGTTCAGCAAGTTACTACACACATTATAAATTTGTTATGATGTCAAGCAAATAAAAAAAGTTAAAAAATGCCGAAACATCAAAATTTCATTCTTCTCAAGTTGTTTAAGAGTTGTCCTAGTTACTACACACATTATAAATTTGTTATGACCATGTCAGGCATTTAAATAAAAAAAGTTCAGAAATAAAAAAATTTCTATCAATGCCAAAACATAAAAAAAAAATTTTCAAGTTGTTTTTGAGTTCAGCAAGTTACTACACACATTATAGATTTGTTATGACCATGTCAGGCATGCAAATAAAAATGTTCAAAAATGACTCTTTTCTATCAATGCCAAAACAGCAAAATTTCTACCTTTTGAGGTTGTTCAAGAGTTGTGCTGGTTTCTACACACATTATCAATGTAAAATGACCATGTCAGGCATGCAAATAAAAAAGTTCAAAAATGACTTTTTTCTTTCAATGCCAAAACAGCAAAATTTCAATCTTTTCATGTTGTTCAAGACTTGTAATAGTTACTACACACATAATACATGTATAATGACCGTGTCAGGCATGCAAAAAAAAAGTTCAAAATTGACTTTTTTTATCAATGCCAAAAACATCAAAATTTCTTTCTGTTTAAGTTGTTTTAGAGTTGTGCTGGTTACTAAACACATAAATTTGTTATGACCATGTCAGGGCATGCAAATAAAAAAATTTCAAAAATGACTTTTTCTCTATCAATGCCAAAACAGCAAAATTTCTTTATTTTTAAGTTGTTTTAGAGATGTGTTAGTTACTACACACATTATAAATTTGTTATGACCATGTAAAAAAAAGTTCAAAAATGACTTTTTTTCTATTAATGCCAAAACAGCAAAATTTCAATCTTTTCATGTTGTTCAAGACTTGTGCTGGATACTACAAACATAATACATGTATAATGACCATGTCAGGCATGCAAATAAAAAAAGTTCAAAAAAGACTTTTTTTTTCTATCAATGCCAAAACAGCAAAACTTTTTTCTTTTTATGTTGTTCAAGAGTTGAAATTTTATTATACACATTATAAATGTATAATTACCATGTAAGGCATGCAAATAAAAAAAATAAAAAAAGACTTCTATCAATGCCAAAATAGCAAAATTTCTATCTTTTCATGTTGTTCAAGACTTGTGCTAGTTACAACACACATTATTTATGTATAATGACCATGTCAGGCATGCAAATAAAAAAAGTTCAAAAATGACTTTTTTCTCTATCAATGCCAAAACAGCAAAATATCTATTTTTTCAGGTTGTTCAAGAGTTGTGCTAGTTACTTAACACATTGTATGTCAGGCATGCAAATAAAAAAGTTAAAAAATGATTTATTTTCTATCAATGCCAAAACATCAAAATATCTTTCTTTTCAAGTTGTTTTAGAGATGTGCTAGTTACAACGCACATTATAAATTTGTTATGACCATGACAGGCATGCAAATCAAAGCAAGTTCAAAAATGACATCAATGCCAAAACATCAAAAAAAAAAATATTTTCAAGTTGTTTTAGAGTTGTGCTGGTTACTACAGACATTATTAATTTGTTATGACCATGTCAGGCATGCAAATAAAAAAGGTTCAAAAATGACTTTTTTTCTTTCAATGCCAAAACATGAAAATTTCTTATTTTTCAAGTTGTTTTTGAGTTAAGCAAGATACTACACAGATTATAGATTTGTTATGACCATGTCAGGCATGCAAATAAAAAAAGTTCAAAAATGAGTTTTTTTCTGTCATTGCCAAAACAGCAAAATTTCTTTCTTTTTAATTTGTTTTAGAGATGTGCAAGTTACTACACACATTATTTATAAATTTGTTATGTCATGCTGCATGCAATAAAACAATAAAAAGTGTTCAAAAATGACTTTTTTCCTATCAATGCCAAAACAGCAAAATTTGTTTCTTTTTATGTTTCTTAAGAGATGTGCTAGTTATTACACACATTATAAATTTGTTATGACCATGTCAGGCATGCAAATAAAAAAAGTTCAAAAATGACTTTTTTTTTATCAATGCCCAAACAGCAAAATGTCTATGTTTTCAGGTTGTTCAAGAGTTGTTCTAGTTACTACACTCATTACAAATTTGTTATGCATGTTAGGCATGCATATGAAAAAAAGTTCAAAAATGACTTTTTCTCTATCAATGCCAAAGCAGCAAAATTTCTTTCATTTTAAGTTGTTTTAGAGATGTGCTAGTTACTTCACACATTATAAATATATGATTACCATGTCAGGCATGCAAACAAAAAAAGTTCAATAATGACTTTTTTCTAGCAATGCAAAAACAGCAAAATTTCTATCTTTTCAGGTTGTTCACGAGTAGGCTAGTTACCACACACATTATCAATGCATAATGTCAGGCATGCAAATAAAAAAAGTTCAAAAAAAATGACGCAAATAAATAAAAGTTCAAAAATGCCTTTTTTTCTATAATGCCAAAACAGCAAAATTTCTTTCTTTTTAAATTGTTTTTGAGTTCAGCTAGTTACTTCACACATTATAAATTTGTTATGACCATGTCAGGCATGCAAATAAAAAAAGTTTTGACTTTTTTCCTAACAAGGCCAAAACAGCAAAATTTCTATCATTTCAGGTTGTTCAAGAGTCGTGCTAGTTACTACACACATTATAAATTTGTTATGACCATTGATAGAAAAAAGTCATTTTTGAACTTTTTGTTATTTGCATGCCTGACATGGTAATCATATATTTATAATGTGTGTTATAATATTCGTTAGGATATGTTGAACAACATAAAAAGAAACAAATTTTGATGTTTTGGCATTGATAGAAAAAGTCATTTTTGAACTATTTTTATTTGCATGGTCATCTTACATTAATAATGTGTGTAGTAGAAAAAGTCTTGAAGAACCCGAAAAGATAGAAATTTTGCTGTTTTGGCATTGATAAAAAAAGTCATTTTTTAAGTGTTTTTTTATTTGCATGCCTGACATAGTTATAAAAAAATTATGTGTAGTAACTAGCACAACTCTTGAACAACATAAAAAGAAACAAATTTTCCTGTTTTGGGATTGATAGAGAAAAAAATCATTTTTGAACTTTTTTATTTGCATGCCTGACATGGTCATAACAAATTTATAATGTGTAACTAGCACAACTCTAAAACAACTTGAAAAAAAAAGAAATTTCGTTGTTTTGCAATTGATAGAAAAAAAAGTCATTTTTTTTATCTTTTTTGTATTTGCATGCCTGACTTGGTCATAACAAATTTATAATGTGAAACTAATTTAGAAACTAGCACAACTCTAAAACAACTTGAACAGAAAGAAATATTTATGTTTTGGCATTGATAGAAAAAAAGGTCTTCTTTTTTTTTTTAATTTGCATGCCTGACATGGTCATTATATATTTATAATGTGTGTAGTAACTAGCACAACTCTTGAACAACCTGAAAAGATAGAAATTGTGCTGTTTTGGCATTGATCGAAAAAAAGTCATTTTTCGAACTTTTTTTTACATGGTCATAACAAATTTATAATGTAGTTTTCGAACTTTTTTTATTTGCATGCCTGACATGGTAATTATACAGTTATAATGTGTGTAATAATATCTCAACTCTTGAACAAGATAAAACAAACAAGTTTTGCTGTTTTGGATTTGATAGAAAAAAACATTTTTGAACTTTTTTTATTTGCATGCCTGACATGGTCATTATACATGTATTATTTGTGTAATAACTAGCACAAGTCTTGAACAACATGAAAATATTGACATTTTGCTGTTTTGCCATTGATAGAAAAAAAGTCATTTTTGAACTTTTTTTATTTGCATGCCTGACATGGTCATAACAAATGTATAATGTGTGTACCGAAGTAAGTTGCTGAACTAAAAAACAACTTAAAACAAAAGAAATCTTTATGTTTTGGCACATATAATAACTAGCACAAGTCTTGAACAACATGAAAAGATTGACATTTTGCTGTTTTGCCATTGATAGAAAAAAAGTCATTTTTAAACTTTTTTTTTTATTCGCATGCCTGACATGGTTCTTATACATTTATAATGTGTGAAGTAAATAGCACAACTCTTGAACACCTGAAAATATAGAAATTTCGCTGTTTTGGAATTGATAAAAAAAAGTAATTTTTGAACTTTTGTTTATTTGCATGCCTGACATAGTTATAACAAATTTATAATGTGTGTAGTAACTAGCACAACCGTAAAACAATTTGAAAAGAAAGAAATTTTGCTTTTTTGGCATTGAAAGAAAAAAAGTCATTTTTGAACTTTTGTTTATTTGCATGCCTGACATGGTCATTATACATGTATTATTTGTGTAATAACTAGCACAAGTCTTGAACAACATGAAAAGATTGACATTTTGCTGTTTTGCCATTGATAAAGTGTGTAGTAACTAGCACAACTCTTGAACAACCTGAAAAGATACACATTTTGCTGTTTTGCCATTGATAGAAAAAAAGTCATTTTAATTTGTGTAGTAACTAGCCTAACTCTAAAACAACTTTAAAAAAAGAAAGAAATTTTGCTGTTTTGGCATTGATAGAAAAGTCGTTTTTGAAAAAAAAATTATTTGCATGCCTGACATGGTCATAACAAATTTATAATGTGTGTAGTAACTAGCTGAACTCAAAAACAACTTGAAAAGAAAGAAATTTTGATGTTTTGGCATTGATAGAAAAAAGGTCATTTTTGAACTTTTTTTTTTGCATGCCTGACATGGTCATTATACATTTATAATGTTTGTAGTAACTAGCACAACTCTTGAACAACCTGAAAAGATTGAAATTTTGCTGTTTTGGCATTGAGAGAAAAAAATATGATTATTTTGTGTGTAGCAATGAATGCAACTCAATGACAGCTCGAAAAGCTCGATACATTGCTCTTATAGCATCCTAAAACAAAAATTGCAAAATTGTAATATTTGAAATTTGCATGCTTTTGTCGTTTATTTTTTGCGTTTCACATCTCAATAAAGTTTACCATCAAATTGAAGCAAAGTTTAAATTTTACAAATTTGCAATTTTTGAAATTTTTTAATTTGCATGTCTGGGACTGTACAAATATGATTGTTTTTTGTGTAACAATGAATACAATTCAATGACAGCTCGTAAAGCACAATACATTGCTCTTATAGCATCCTAAAACAAAAATTGCAAAATTGAAAAATTTGAAATTTGCATGTTTTTGACGTTTATTTTTTGCGTTTCGAATTAACTTTACTATCAAAAAGAAGCAAAGTTCAAATTTTACAAATTTGCAATTTTTCAACATTTTTGTTTATATTTTCATATCTGGAACTGTACAAATTTGATTATTTTGTGTGTAGCAATGAATGCAACTCAATGACAGTTCGAAAACCTCGATAAATTGCTCTTATAGCATCCTAAAACAAAAATAACAAATTTGCATGGCTGGGACTGTACAAATATGATTATTTTGTGTGTAGCAATGAATACAACTATTATACTATCACCAAATGTTGTAATCATAAAACTGCTACATAATGTTGTAATCATCATACTGCTACAGAATGTTGTAATCATCATACTGCTACATAATGATGAAATCATCAAACTGCTATAGAAAGTTGCAATTATGATACTGCTACAGAAAGTTGTAATCGTCATACTGCTACAGAAAGTTGCCATCATCATACTGCTACAGAAAGTTGTAATTGTCATTCTGCTACAGAAAGTTGTAATCATCATACTGCTATAGAAAGATGTAATCATCCTACTACTACCGAATGTTGTAATCATCTTACTGCAACAGAACGTTGCAATGATCATAAAGGTACAGAATGTTGACATCATACTGCTAAAAAAAGTTGTAGTCATCTTACGGCTACAGAATGTTGTAATCATCATTCTGCTTCAGAATGTTGTAATCATCATACTTCTAAAAAATGTTGTAATCATCATACTGCTACAGAATGTTGTAATGATCTAACGGCTTCAGAATGTTGTTATTATCATACTACAACAGATGTTGTAATCATCATACTGCTACAGAAAGTTGTAATCATCATACTGCTACAGAATGTTGTAATCATCTTACTGCTACAGAATGTTGTAATAACCAAATTGCTAAAGACAGCTGTTATCATCATACTGCTACAGAAATTTGCCATCATCATACTGGTACAGAATGTTGTAATCATCATGCTGCTACAGAATGTTGTAATCTTCATACTGCTACAGAAAGTTATAATCATCCATCTTTCTTGTACAGAATGTTGCAATTATCATACTGCTACAGAATGTTGTAATCATCATACCATTACCGAATGTTGTAATATCATCATACTGCTACAGAATGTTGTAATATCATCATTCTGCTACAGAAAGTTGTAATCATCATACTGCTACAGAATGTTGTAATCATCATACCATTACCGAATGTTATAATCATCATACTGCTAAGGAATGTGGTAATCATCATACTGCTAAAGAATGTTGTAATCATCATACTGCTACAAAATGTTGTAATCATCATACTGCTACAGAACGTTGTAATAATCATACTGCTACAGAATGTTGTAGTTTTCACACTGCTATAGAATGTTGTAAACATTATACTGCTACAGAATGTTGTAATCATCATACTGTAATAGAAAGATGTAATCATCATACTGCTACAGAAAGTTGTAATCATCATACTGCTACAGAATGTTGTAATCATCATACTGCTACAGAATGTTGTAATCACCATACTGCTACAGAAAGTTATAATCATCATACTGCTACAGAAAGTTGTAATCATCATACTACTACAGAATGTTGTAATCATCATACTGCTACAGAAAGTTGTAATCATCATACTGCTACGCTACAGAAAGTTGTAATCATCATAATGCTACAGAAAGTTGTAATCAAAATACTGCTACAGAAAGTTGTTATCATCATACTGCTACGCTACAGAAAGTTGTAATCATCATAATGCTACAGAAAGTTGTAATCATCATACTGCTACAGAAAGTTGTTATCATCATACTGATACGCTACAGAAAGTTGTAATCATCTTACTGCTACAGAATGTTGTAATAAACAAATTGCTAAAGACAGCTGTTATCATCATACTGCTACAGAAAGTTGTAATCATCATACTGCTACAGAAAGTTGTTATCATCATACTGCTACAGAAAGTTGTAATCATCATACTGCTACAGAAAGTTGTTATCATCATACTGCTACAGAAATTTGTTATTATCATACTGCTACAGAATGTTGTAATCAACATACTGCTACAGAAAGTTGTATTGATCATACTGCTACACAATGTTGTAATTATTATACTGCTACATAAAATTGTAATCATCATACAGCTACAGAAAGTTGTAATCATCATACTGCTACAGAATGTTGTAATCATCATACTGCTACAAAATGTTGTAATCATCATTCTGCTACAGAAAGTGGAAATCATCATACTGCTACAAAATGTTGTAATCATCATACTGCTACGGAATGTTGTAATAATCATACTGCTACAGATTGTTGTAATCATCATACTGCTACAGAATGTTGTTATCATCATACTGCTTCAGAAAGTTGTATTCATCATACTGCTACAGAAAGTTGAAATCATCATAGTGCTACAGAATGTTGTAATCATCATACTGCTACAGAAAGTTATATTCATCCTACTGCTACAGAAAGTTGAAATCATCATACTGCTTCAGAATGTTGTAATCGCCATTCTGCTACAGAAAGTTGTAACCAGCATACTGCTGCGCTACAGAAAGTTGTAATCATTATACTGCTACAGAAAGTTGTAATCATAATACTGCTTCAGAAAGTTGTAACCATCGTACTGCTACAGAATGGTGTAATCATCATACTGCTACAGAAAGTTGTATTGATTATACTGCTACAGATTGTTGTAATCATCATACTGCTACAGAATGTTGTAATCATCATACTACTACAGAAAGATGTAATCATCATACTGCTACAGTATGTTGTAATCGTCATACTTCTACACAGTGTTATAATCATCATACTGCTACAGAAAGTTGTAATCATCATACTGCTACAGAAAGTTGTAATCATCATACTGCTACAGTAACTTGTAATCATCATACTGCTACAGAAAGTTGTTATCATACTGCTACAGTATGTTGTTATTATCACACTGCTACAGAAAGATGTAATCATCATACTGCTACAGAATGTTGTAATCATCATACTGCTACAGAAAGTTGTAATCATCATACTGCTACAGAATGTTGTAATCATCATACTGCTACATAATGTTGTAATCATCATACTGCTACAGAAAGTTGTAATCATCATACTGCTACAGATTATTGTAATCATCATACTGCTATAGATTGTTGTAATCATCATACTGCTACAGCAAGATGTAGTCATCATACTGCTACAGAATGTTGTAATCATCATACTGCTACAGCAATATGTAGTCATCATACTGCTACAGAATGTTGTAATCATCATACTGCTACAGCAAGATGTAGTCATCATACTGCTACAGAATGTTGTAATCATCATACTGCTACAAAATGTTGTAATCATCACACTGCTACGCTGCAGAAAGTTGTAATCATCATACTGCTACGCTCCAGAAAGTTGTAGTCATCATCCTGCTACAGAAAGTTGTAATCATCATACTGCTACAGAAAGTTGTAACTATCATACTGGTACAGAATGTTGTAATCATCATACTGCTACGCTACAGAAAGTTGTAATCATCATACTGCTTCAGAAAGTTGTAATCATCATATTGGTACACAAAGTTGTAACCATCATACTGCTACAGAATGTTGTAATCATCAAACTGCTACAGAAAGTTGTATTGATCATACTACTACAAAATGTTGTTATCATCAAACTGCAACAGAATGTTGTAATCATTATACTGCTACAGAAAGTTGTAATCATCATACAGCTACAGAATGTTGTAATCATCATACTGCTACAGAATGTTGTAATCATCATACAGCTACAGAATGTTGTAATCATCATACTGCTACAGAATGTTATTATCATCATACTGCTACAGAGAGTTTTAATCATCATACTGCTACAGAAAGTTGTAATCATCATACTGCTACAGAATGTTCTAATCATCTTACTGCTACAGAAAGTTGTAATCATCATACTGCTACAGAAAGTTGTATTGATCATACTGCTACACAATGTTGTAATTATTATACTGCTACATAAAATTGTAATCATCATACAGCTACAGAATGTTGTAATCATCATACTGCTTCAGAAAGTTGTAATCATCATATTGCTACAGAATGTTGTAATCATCATACTGCTACAGAAAGTTGTATTGATCAAACTGCTATAGAATGTTGTAATTATTATACTGCTACATAAAATTGTAATCATTATACAGCTACAGAATGTTGTAATAATCATACTGCTACATAAAGTTGTAATCATTATACTGCTGCAGAATGTTCTAATCATCATACTGCTACAGAAAGTTGTAATCATCCTACCGCTACGCTACAGAAAGTTGTAATCATCATACTGCTACAGAAAGTTATAATCATCATACTCCTATAGAATGTTGTAATCATCATACTGCTACAGAAAGTTGTAATCATCATAATGTTACAGAAAGTTGCCATCATCATATCGCTACAGAAAGTTGAAATCATCATACTGCTACAAAAAGTTTTAATCATCATACTGCTACGCTACAGAAAGTTGTTATCATCTTACTGCTACAGACAGTTGTAATCATAATACTGCTACAGAATGTTGTAATTTGATGGATTTTGACTTCTTGTCTATCATGAAGATTTCAATGGCTGCAGCATTCCCCTCATGTCCCATTCGCCTGAACCCCATACCTGTGTCCTACAAGTACAAAACTTTCAGTTGCATATACACAGTCATCGTGGAATTCCACGACTGCATAAATCATGTCCTCGTGGGCGAATCCGCCGTGCATATCAGCACCATGGCATAATTCTTTGACACAGACTTTACTGGCGGTCCGTCATTACAGTCCAGTGAAGTTTGAAGATGACCAGTGTCGGCGTTCTAGTAGTTCGAGAACCAGCTCATGTTCTCCGGCTCGGACAGGTTTAAATGTCTAAAAGAAACAGAAACTGAGTAGTCAGGCGGAGTCATCGGACCATGAATATGGGAAAGTAAGGAAGCCTAGTTCTCATAGTGCTGGGCACCACACAACACCCAGTTCTAAAGAACAGCGGGATAGTGAACAAAGTGATACGTGTGGACAACGGAAGCTGGTGACCGGAAGTACAAGTAAAATTACTGCAGGTGGTAGGTCAAAGTCACCAGAGGACACAAGAGGTTCCTCACGCAACCGGAAGCGGATAACCGGAAGTATAAGTAAAATTACTGCAGGTGGTAGGTCTTATAGATCACCATCTTCCAGTAAGTCAAAGTCATCAGAAGACAAAAGAGATTCTTCACACAACCGGAAGCGGACAACCGGAAGTACAAGTAAAATTACTGCAGGTGGTAGGTCTTGTAGATCACCATCTTCCAGTAGGTCACAGTTTCCAGAAGACAGAAGTGACTCTTCGCGCAACCGGAAACGGACAACCGGAAGTAGGAGTAGAATAACTGCTGGTGGTAGGTCTTATAGATCACAATCTTCCAGTAGGTCACAGTCACCAGAAGACAGAAGAAGGTCTTCACGTAGCAGTCGGAAGTGTAAGACTTACAGCGACAAAGGTCACCGGAAGTCACCAACAAGAGATGAAAGCAAAGATAATGGAAGGACTTATAGGTCTCCATTATCATCATCTAAAAAACGGTTGACGATTTCACACAAGACCAACGGACGACAATCAAGAAGTAGAAAAGTAAATGTGCATAGATCGTCGTCCAGTTCAGAGTCAGATGGGGGTGTGAGACCACGTAGGTGTCCATCAGTACACATGAAATATAAAAGGAAAACAAGAAAGACACATTCAAGTCGTTCATCAAGCCCAGACTCCGAATCGAGGTCAAGGTCACATAAAGATAAGGCAAAAAACAGTCGAAAGTACGATAACGATGGTTCTTCTCAAAAACGTAGCTCTCGAAGACAGGGTGATCATCTGAAACACCCGAAGGCGTTGCGTTATGATGGGAAAACCAGTTAGCGAAAGTTTGATAGCTACCAAAAGGTGATGAATTGGTCGGAAGACGAATGCAAAGATTATCTGTTGTGGAGTTTAGAGGGCAAGTCTCTTGACTTCTTCACTATAACGACAACAGAAAATGAACGATATTCGTTTCGTCGGTTAATGAAGTCGTTGGAGTCTCGTTTTGGTACCAAGTGGTAACTTCGTGAGACATCGAAAGCTAAGTTCCGGCAGGCTGTGCAAGGGCAGGAGGAGTCGTTGGAAGATTGGGCCGACCGTGTGCTTACTTTAGCCACACCAGCATTTGCGGATCTTCCAGAGGACCACATGCGGTATGAAGCGATTGCCCGGTTTTGCCAGGGGTGTAATGACAAAGAGGCAGCAATAGCATGCTTGTTTGGAAAATCCCTCGAGCATGGAAGAAGCCCTCGACCTGGTGAAACAGCACCAATACATATCGCTGGCAAAAGAACAGACGGGGCCGTGAAGACATATCAGTAAATGCTGTGCAGTCATCTTCCGAAGCAAAGACAGAAGAGCTTATAGCATCTGCTTTGAAAGAATTTGCCAAGCAAATGCACATTACCCCGCATACAGCCGTGGTAAAGGAGACCTAGTCTGATAAGAAGCCAGAAAGATGGGGGCCATGTTTCTTCTTTGGAAAGATGGGTCACCGAAAAAGAGATTGCATACAATATCAGGAATGGTTAAAGAAAAAAGAAAGAAAATAGGCCCGACAAGGGGCTGGACGGGAAGACCACACGTCCGAGCCCAAAACAGTGAAGACTGATTGTCTACCGGAAAGGTCGGTTGGGGAGAGAGAGATAGGAGCAATTTCTAATGGCAGGGTCTGTGACTCGCCAAAGGTTTTCAAGAAATCCCAAAAGATAATATCTCACCAAAAACAACAACAAAATATAAAGAGCGTTGATGTTCCTAAACGACCAGTTAACTGCGGATCACAAGTAAATAAATCAGTTGTTACAGATTCATGCGGTAGAGTATCTGATTTGCCGAACATATTAGAATTACCAAAACAGGCAGAAAATGGGAGAAGTCAGCATATCTCACAGCATAATCCGCCGGGTTCAGTAATAACTCCTGTAGGTGGGGCCTGTAGAGCAATGCACAAGGATCAATTGAGTCAACAGAAATCACAGTCAAGTTTAAATCATATTGACAACGGTAAAGAGAAGCAAGGAACAAGTTCCGGAGGACCAAGTGACTCAATAAAGATATGCCGGGTACAGGAAGGTTCTTCCGTAGTGAAAATCAAGGTTGGTGATTTAGAACTGAATGCAAAGTTGGATTCACTACATTATAAATTTGTTATGACCATGTAAAAAAAGTTCAAAAATGACTTTTTTTCTATTAATGCCAAAACAGCAAAATTTCAATCTTTTCATGTTGTTCAAGACTTGTGCTAGTTACTACACACATAATACATGTATAATGACCATGTCAGGCATGCAAATAAAAAAAGTTCAAAAAATACTTTTTTTTTTCTATCAATGCCAAAACAGCAAAACTTTTTTTCTTTTTATGTTGTTCAAGAGTTGAAATATTATTATACACATTATAAATGTATAATTACCATGTCAGGCATGCAAATAAAAAAAATAAAAAAGACTTTTCTATCAATGCCAAAATAGCAAAATTTCTATCTTTTCAGGTTGTTCAAGAGTTGTGCTAGTTACTTAACACATTGTATGTATAATGTGTCAGGCATGCAAATCAAAAAAATTTCAAAAATGACATTTTTTTCTATCAATGCCAAAACATCAAAAAAAAAATTCGTTTCAAGTTGTTTTAGAGTTGTGCTGGTTACTACAGACATTATTAATTTGTTATGACCATGTCAGGCATGCGAATAAAAAAGGTTCAACAATGACTTTTTTTCGATCAATGCCAAAACATGAAAATGTCTTATTTTTCAAGTTGTTTTTGAGTTCAGCAAGATACTACACACATTATAGATTTGTTATGACCATGTCAGGCATGCAAATAAAAAAAAATCAAAAGTGAGTTTTTTTCTATCATTGCCAAAACAGCAAAATTTCTTTCTTTTTATGTTTCTTATGAGATGTGCTAGTTATTACACACATTATAAATTTGTTATGACCATGTCAGGCATGCAAATAAAAAAAGTTCAAAAATGACTTTTTTTTATCAATGCCCAAACAGCAAAATTTCTATGTTTTCATGTTGTTAAAGACTTGTGCTAGTTAGTACACTCATAATAAATGTATAATGACCATGAAAGACATGCAAATAAAATAAGTTCAAAAATGACTTTTTTTCTATCATTGCCAAAACATCAAAATGTGTTTATTTTTATGTTGTTCAAGAGTTGGGCTATTTACTACACACATTATAAATGTGTAATTACCATGTCAGGCATGCAAATAAAAAAGTTCAAAAATGACTTTTTTTCTATCAATGCCAAAATAGCAAAATTTCTATCTTTTCAGGTTGTTCAAGAGTTGTGCTAGTTACTTCACTGATTACAAATTTGTTATGCATGTTAGGCATTGATAAAAAAGTCATTTTTTAAGCGTTTTTTTATTTGCAGACCTGACATAGTTATTAAAAAATTATGTGTAGTAACTAGCACAACTCTTGAACAACTTAAAAAGAAACAAATTTTCCTGTTTTGGGATTGATAGAGAAAAAAATCATTTTTGAACTTTTTTTATTTGCATGCCTGACATGGTCATAACAAATTTATCATGTGTAACTAGCACAACTCTAAAACAACTTGAAAAAAAAAGAAATTTCGTTGTTTTGCCATTGATAGAAAAAAAAGTCTTTTTTTATATATCTTTTTTGTATTTGCATGCCTGACTTTGTCATAACAAATTTATAATGTGTGTAGAAACTAGCAAAACTCTTAAACAACTTGAAAAGAAAGAAATGTTTATGTTTTGGCATTGATAGAAAAAAAGGTCTTCTTTTTTTTTTGTTTGCATGCCTGACATGGTCATTATACATTTATAATGTGAGTAGTAACTATCACAACTCTTGAACAACCTGAAAAGATAGAAATTGTGCTGTTTTGGCTTTCGAACTTTTTTTTACATGGTCATAACAAATTTATAATGTAGTTTTCGAACTTTTTTTATTTGCATGCCTGACATGGTAATTATACAGTTATAATGTGTGTTATAATATCTCAACTCTTGAACAAGATAAAACAAACAAGTTTTGCTGTTTTGGATTTGATAGAAAAAAATCATTTTTGAACTTTTTTTATTTGCATGCCTGACATGGTCATTATACATGTATTATTTGTGTAATAACTAGCACAAGTCTTGAACAACATGAAAAGATTGACATTTTGCTGTTTTGCCATTGATAGAAAGTCATTTTTGAACTTTTTTTATTTGCATGCCTGACATGGTCATAACAAATGTATAATGTGTGTACCGAAGTAAGTTGCTGAACTAAAAAACAACTTAAAACAAAAGAAATCTTTATGTTTTGGCACATATAATAACTAGCACAAGTCTTGAACAACATGAAAAGATTGACATTTTGCTCTTTTGCCATTGATAGAAAAAAAGTCATTTTTTAACTTTTTTTTTATTCGCATGCCTGACATGGTTATTATACATTTATAATGTGTGTAGTAAATAGCACAACTCTTGAACACCTGAAAAGATAGAAATTTCGCTGTTTTGGAATTGATAAAAAAAGTAATTTTTTAACTTTTGTTTATTTGCATGCCTGACATAGTTATAACAAATTTATAGTGTGTGTAGTAACTAGCACAACCGTAAAACAATTTGAAAAGAAAGAAATTTTGCTTTTTTGGCATTGATAGAAAAAAAGTCATTTTTGAACTTTTGTTTATTTGCATGCCTGACATGGTCATTATACATTAATAATGTGTGTAGTTACTAGCACAACTCTTGAACAACCTGAAAAGATACACATTTTGCTGTTTTGCCATTGATAGAAAAAAAGTCATTTTAATTTGTGTAGTAACTAGCCTAACTCTTAAACGACTTTAAAAAAAGAATGAAATTTTGCTGTTTTGGAATTGATAGAAAAGTCGTTTTTGAAAAAAAAAATATTTGCATGCCTGACATGGTCATAACAAATTTATAATGTGTGTAGTAACTAGCTGAACTCAAAAACAACTTGAAAAGAAAGAAATTTTGATGTTTTGGCATTGATAGAAAAAAAGTCATTTTTGAACTTTTTTTATTTGCATGCCTGACATTGTCATTATACATTTATAATGTTTGTACTAACTAGCACAACTCTTGAACAACCTGAAAAGATAGACATTTTGCTGTTTTGGCATTGACAGAAAAAAATATATGATTATTTTGTGTGTAGCAATGAATGCAACTCAATGACAGCTCGAATAGCTCGATACATTGCTCTTATAGCATCCTAAAACAAAAATTGCAAAATTGTAATATTTGAAATTATCATGCTTTTGTCGTTTATTTTTTGCGTTTCACATCTCAATAAAGTTTACCATCAAATTGAAGCAAAGTTTAAATTTTACAAATTTGCAATTTAAAAAAAAAATTAATTTGCATGTCTGGGACTGTACAAATATGATTATTTTTTGTGTAACAATGAATACAATTCAATGACAGCTCGTAAAGCTCGATACATTGCTCTTATAGCATCCTAAAACAAAAATTGCAAAATTGAAAAATTTGAAATTTGCATGTTTTTGACGTTTATTTTTTGCGTTTCGAATTAAGTTTACCATCAAAAAGAAGCAAAGTTCAAATTTTACAAATTTGCAATTTTTCAACATTTTTGTTTATATTTTCATATCTGGAACTGTACAAATTTGATTATTTTGTGTGTAGCAATGAATGCAACTCAATGACAGTTCGAAAACCTCGATAAATTGCTCTTATAGCATCCTAAAACAAAAATTACAAATTTGCATGTCTGGGACTGTACAAATATGATTATTTTGTGTGTAGCAATGAATACAACTATTATACTATTACCAAATGTTGTAATCATTATACTGCTACATAATGTTGTAATCATCATACTGCTACAGAATGTTGTAATCATCATACTGCTACATAATGATGTAATCATCAAACTGCTATAGAAAGTTGCAATTATGATACTGCTACAGAAAGTTGTAATCGTCATACTGCTACAGAAAGTTGCCATCATCATACTGCTACAGAAAGTTGTAATTGTCATTCTGCTACAGAAAGTTGTAATCATCATACTGCTATAGAAAGATGTAATCATCTTACTACTACAGAATGTTGTAATCATCATACTGCTACAGAACGTTGCAATCATCATAAAGGTACAGAATGTTGACATCATACTGCAAAAAAAAGTTGAAGTCATCTTACGGCTACAGAATGTTGTAATCATCATACTGCTACAGAATGTTGTAATCATCATACTTCTAAAATATGTTGTAATCATCATACTGCTACAGAATGTTGTAATGATCTAACGGCTTCAGAATGTTGTTATTATCATACTACTACAGATGTTGTAATCATCATACTGCTACAGAAAGTTGTAATCATCATACTGCTACAGAATGTTGTAATCATCTTACTGCTACAGAATGTTGTTGTAATAACCAAATTGCTAAAGACAGTTGTTATCATCATACTGCTACAGAAATTTGCAATCATCATACTGCTACAGAATGTTGTAATCATCATGCTGCTACAGAATGTTGTAATCATCATACTGCTACAGAATGTTGTAATCATCATACTTCTAAAAAATGTTGTAATCATCATACTGCTACAGAATGTTGTAATGATCTAACGGCTTCAGAATGTTGTTATTATCATACTACTACAGATGTTGTAATCATCATACTGCTACAGAAAGTTGTAATTATCATACTGCTACAGAATGTTGTAATCATCTTACTGCTACAGAATGTTGTTGTAATAACCAAATTGCTCAAGACAGTTGTTATCATCATACTGCTACAGAAATTTGCAATCATCATACTGCTACAGAATGTTGTAATCATCATGCTTCTACAGAATGTTGTTATCATCATACTGCTACAAAAATTTATAATCATCCATCTTACTTGTACAGAATGTTGCAATTATCATACTGCTACAGAATGTAATCATCATACCATTACCGAATGTTGTAATCATCATACTGCTACACCGAATGTTGTAATCATCATACTGCTACAGAATGTTGTAATCATCATACCGCTACAAAAAGTTGTAATCATCATACTGCAACATAATCATCCATCTTACTTGTACAGAATGTTTCAATTATCATACTGCTACAGAATGTTGTAATCATCATACTGCTACAGAATGTTGTAATCATCTTAGGGCCACAGAATGTTGTAATCATCATACTGCTGCAGAATGTTGCATGTCTGAGACTGTACAAATATGATTATTTTGTGTGTAGCAATGAATACAACTATTATACTGCTACAGAAATTTGCAATCATCATACTGCTACAGAATGTTGTTATCATCATGCTGCTACAGAATGTTGTAATCTTCATACTGCTACAGAAAGTTATAATCATCCATCTTACTTGTACAGAATGTTGCAATTATCATACTGCTACAGAATGTTGTAATCATCATACCATTACCGAATGTTGTAATATCATCATACTGCTACATAATGTTGTAATATTATCATACTGCTACAGAAAGTTGTAATCATCATACTGCTACAGAAAGTTGTAATCTTCATACTTCTACAGAATGTTGTAATCATCTTACTGCTACAGAATGTTGTAATAATCAAATTGCTACAGACAGTTGTTATCATCATACTGCTACAGAAATTTGCAATCATCATACTGCTACAGAATGTTGTAATCATCATGCTACTACAGAATGTTGTAATCTTCATACTACTACAAAAATTTATAATCATCCTTCTTACTTGTACAGAATTTTGCAATTATCATACTGCTACAGAATGTTGTAATCATCATACCATTACCGAATGTTGTAATCATCATACTGCTACACCGAATGTTGTAATCATCATACTGCTAAAGAATGTTGTAATCATCATACCGCTACAAAAAGTTGTAATCATCATACTGCCACATAATCATGCATCTTACTTGTACAGAATGTTGCAATTATCATACTGCTACAGAATGTTGTAATCATCATACTGCTACAGAATGTTGTAATCATCTTAGGGCCACAGAATGTTGTAATCATCATACTGCTACAGAATGTTGTAATCATCATACCATTACCGAATGTTGTAATCATCATACTGCTACAGAATGTTGTAATCATCATACTGCTACAGAATGTTGCATGTCTGGGACTGTACAAATATGATTGTTTTGTGTGTAGCAATGAATACAACTATTATACTGCTACAGAAATTTGCAATCATCATACTGCTACAGAATGTTGTAATCATCATGCTGCTACAGAATGTTGTAATCTTCATACTGCTACAGAAAGTTATAATCATCAATTTTACTTGTACAGATTGTTGCAATTATCATACTGCTACAGAATGTTGTAATCATCATACCATTACCGAATGTTGTAATATCATCATACTGCTACAGAATGTTGTAATATCATCATACTGCTACAGAAAGTTTTAATCATCATACTGCTACAGAATGTTGTAATCATATTACTGCTACAGAATGTTGTAATAATCAAATTGCTACAGACAGTTGTTAGCAGTATGATGATTGCAAATTACTGTAGCAGTATGATCTTAGGGCTACAGAATGTTGTAATCATAATACTGCTACAAAATGTTGTAATCATCATACTGCTACAGAAATTTGTAATAATCATACTGCTACAGAATGTTGTAGTTATCACACTGCTATAGAAAGTTGTAAACATCATTCTGCTGCAGAATGTTGTAATCATCATACTGCTATATAAAGTTGTAATCATCATACTGCTACAGAAAGTTGTAATCATCATACTGCTACAGAAAGTTGTAATCATCATACTGCTACAGAATGTTGTAATCATCATACTGCTACAGAAAGTTGTAATCATCATACTGCTACGCTACAGAAAGTTGTAATCAGCATAATGCTACAGAAAGTTGTAATCATCATACTGCTACAGAAAGCTGTAATCATCATACTGCTACAGAAAGTTTTAATCATCATACTGCTACAGAAAGTTGTAATCATCATACTGCTACAGAATGTTGTAAAAATCATAATGTTACAGAAAGTTGCCATCATCATATCGCTACAGAAAGTTGAAATCATCATACTGCTACAGAAAGTTTTAATCATCATACTGCTACGCTACAGAAAGTTGTTATCATCTTACTGCTACAGACAGTTGTAATCATAATACTGCTACAGAATGTTGTAATTTGATGGATTTTGACTTCTTGTCTATTCATGAAGATTTCAATGGCTGCAGCATTCCCCTCATGTCCCATTCGCCTGAACCCCATACCTGTGTCCTACAAGTACAAAACTTTCAGTTGCATATACACAGTCATCGTGGAATTCCACGACTGCATCAATCATGTCCTCTTGGGCGAATCCGCCGTGCATTACAGCACCATGGCATGGTTCTTTGACACAGACTTTACTGGCGGTCCGTCATTACAGTCCAGTGAAGTTTGAAGATGACCCGTGTCGGCGTTCTAGTAGTTCGAGAACCAGCTCATGTTCTCCGGCTCGGACAGGTTTAAATGTCTAAAAGAAACAGAAACTGAGAAGTCAGGCGGAGTCATCGGACCATGAATATGGGGAAGTAAGGAAGCCTAGTTCTCATAGTGCTGGGCACCACACAACACCCAGTTCTAAAGAACAGCGGGATAGTGAACAAAGTGATATCGGACAACGGAATCTGGTGACCGGAAGTACAAGTAAAATTACTGCAGGTGGTAGGTCAAAGTCACCAGAGGACACAAGAGGTTCCTCACGCAACCGGAAGCGGATAACCGGAATTTTAAGTAAAATTACTGCAGGTGGTAGGTCTTATAGATCACCATCTTCCAGTAAGTCAAAGTCATCAGAAGACAAAAGAAATTCTTCACACAACCGGAAGCGGACAACCGGAAGTACAAGTAAAATTACTGCAGGTGGTAGGTCTTGTAGATCACCATCTTCCAGTAGGTCACAGTTACCAGAAGACAGAAGTGACTCTTCGCGCAACCGGAAGCGGACAACCGGAAGTAGGAGTAGAATAACTGCTGGTGGTAGGTCTTATAGATCACAATCTTCCAGTAGGTCACAGTCACCAGAATACAGAAGAAGGTCTTCACGTAGCAGTCGGAAGTGTAAGACTTACAGCGACAAGGGTCACCGGAAGTCACCAACAAGAGATGAAAACAAAGATAATGGAAGGACTTATAGGTCTCCATTATCATCATCTTAAAAACGGTTGACGGTTTCACACAAGACCAACGGACGACAATCAAGAAGTAGAAAAGTAAATGTGCATAGATCGTCGTCCAGTTCAGAGTCAGATGGGGGTGTGAGACCACGTAGGTGTCCATCAGTACACATGAAAAGTAAAAGGAAAACAAGAAAGACACATTCAAGTCGTTCATCAAGCCCAGACTCCGAATCGAGGTCAAGGTCACATAAAGATAAGGCAAAAAACAGTCGAAAGTACGATAACGATGGTTCTTCTCAAAAACGTAGCTCTCGAAGACAGAGTGATCATCTGAAACACCCGAAGGTGTTGCGTTATGATGGGAAAACCAGTTGGTTATCATTTAAGCGAAAGTTTGATAGCTACCAAAAGGTGATGAATTGGTCGGAAGACGAATGCAAAGATTATCTGTTGTGGAGTTTAAAGGGCAAGTCTCTTGACTTCTTCACTTTAACGACAACAGAAAATGAACGATATTCGTTTCGTCGGTTAATGAAGTCGTTGGAGTCTCGTTTTGGTACCAAGTGGTAACTTCGTGAGACATCGAAAGCTAAGTTCCGGCAGGCTGTGCAAGGGCAGGAGGAGTCGTTGGAAGATTGGGCCGACCGTGTGCTTACTTTAGCCACACCAGCATTTGCGGACCTTTCAGAGGACCACATGCGGTATGAAGCGATTGCCCGGTTTTGCCAGGGGTGTAATGACAAAGAGGCAGCAATAGCATGCTTGTTTGGAAAATCCCTCGAGCATGGAAGAAGCCCTCGACCTGGTGAAACGGCACCAATACATATCGCTGGCAAAAAGAACAGACGGGGCCGTGAAGACATATCAGTAAATGCTGTGCAGTCATCTTCCGAAGCAAAGACAGAAGAGCTTATAGCATCTGCTTTGAAAGAATTTGCCAAGCAAATGCACATTACCCCGCATACAGCCGTGGTAAAGGAGACCTAGTCTGATATGATAAAAAGCCAGAAAGATGGGGGCCATGTTTCTTCTTTGGAAAGATGGGTCACCGAAAAATACAATATCAGGAATGGTTAAAGAAAAAAGAAAGAAAATAGGCCCGACAAGGGGCTGGACGGGAAGACACGTCCGAGCCCAAAACAGTGAAGACTGATTGTCTACCGGAAAGGTCGGTTGGGGAGAGAGAGATAGGGGCAATTTCTAATGTCTGTGACTCGCCAAAGGTTTTCAAGAAATCCCAAAAGATAATATCTCACCAAAAACAACAACAAAATATAAAGAGCGTTGATGTTCCTAAACGACCAGTTAACTGCGGATCACAAGTAAATAAATCAGTTGTTACAGATTCATGCGGTAGAGTATCTGACTCGCCGAACATATTAGAATTACCAAAACAGGCAGAAAATGGGAGAAGTCAGCATATCTCACAGCATAATCCGCCGGGTTCAGTAATAACTCCTGTAGGTGGGGCCTGTAGAGCAATGCACAAGGATCAATTGAGTCCATAGAAATCACAGTCAAGTTTAAATCATATTGACAACGGTAAAGAGAAGCAGTCTACTGAGCAAGGGACAAGTTCCGGAGGACCAAGTGACTCAATAAAGATATGCCGGGTACAGGAAGGATATTTCGTAGTGAAAATCAAGGTTGGTGATTTAGAACTGAATGCAAAGTTGGATTCACTACATTATAAATTTGTTATGACCATGTAAAAAAATGACTTTTTTTCTATTAATGCCAAAACAGCAAAATTTCAAAATTTTCATGTTGTTCAAGACTTGTGCTAGTTACTACACACATAATACATGTATAATGACCATGTCAGGCATGCAAATAAAAAAGTTCAAAAAAGACTTTTTTTCTATCAATGCCAAAACAGCAAAACTTTTTTTTTTTTATGTTGTTCAAGAGTTGAAATATTATTATACACATTATAAATGTATAATTACCATGTCAGGCATGCAAATAAAAAAAATAAAAAAGACTTTTCTATCAATGCCAAAATAGCAAAATTTCTATCTTTTCAGGTTGTTCAAGACTTGTGCTAGTTTTTACACACATTATTTATGTATAATGACCATGTCAGGCATGCAAATAAAAAAAGTTCAAAAATGACTTTTTTCTCTATCAATGCCAAAACAGCAAAATATCTTTTTTTTCAGGTTGTTCAAGAGTTGTGCTAGTTACTTAACACATTGTATGTATAATGGCCATGTCAGGCATGCAAATAAAAAAGTTAAAAAATGATTTATTTTCTATCAATGCCAAAACATCAAAATATCTTTTTTTCAAGTTGTTTTAGAGATGTGCTAGTTACAACAGACATTATTAATTTGTTATGACCATGTCAGGCATGCAAATAAAAAAGGTTCAAAAATGACTTTTTCTATCAATGCCAAAACATTAAAATTTCTTATTTTTCAAGTTGTTTTTGAGTTCAGCAAGATTATAGATTTGTTATGTCAGGCATGCAAATAAAAAAAGTTCAAAAGTGAGTTTTTTTTCTATCATTGCCAAAACAGCAAAATTTCTTTCTTTTTATGTTTCTTAAGAGATGTGCTAGTTATTACACACATTATAAATTTGTTATGACCAAATAAAAAAGTTAAAAAATGATTTATTTTCTATCAATGCCAAAACATCAAAATATCTTTTTTTCAAGTTGTTTTAGAGATGTGCTTGTTACAACAGACATTATTAATTTGTTATGACCATGTCAGGCATGCAAATAAAAAAAGTTCAAAAATGACTTTTTTTTTATCAATGCCCAAACAGCAAAATTTCTATGTTTTCATGTTGTTAAAGACTTGTGCTAGTTAGTACACTCATAATAAATGTATAATGACCATGAAAGACATGCAAATAAAAAAAACTTCAAAAATGACTTTTTTTCTATCAATGCCAAAACATCAAAATTTGTTTATTTTTATGTTGTTCAAGAGTTGGGCTATTTACTACACACATTATAAATGTGTAATTACCATGTCAGGCATGCAAATAAAAAAGTTCAAAAATGACTTTTTTTCTATCAATGCCAAAATAGCAAAATTTCTATCTTTTCAGGTTGTTCAAGAGTTGTGCTAGTTACTACACTGATTACAAATTTGTTATGCATGTTAGGCATGCATATGAAAAAAAGTTCAAAATTGACTTTTTCTCTATCAATGCCAAAGCAGCAAAATTTCTATCTTTTCAGGTTGTTCAAGACTTGTGCTAGTTACTACACACATTATTTATGTATAATGACCATGTCAGGCCATGTCTTTTTAAGTTGTTTTAGAGATATGCTAGTTACTTCACACATTATAAATTTGTTATGACCATGTCAGTCATGCAAACAAAAAAGTTCAAAAAAGATAAAAAACAGAAAAATTTCTATCTTTTCAGGTTGTTCACGAGTAGGCTAGTTACCACACACATTATCAATGCATAATGTCAGGCATGCAAATAAAAAAAGTTCAAAAAAATGACGCAAATAAATAAAAGTTCAAAAATGCCTTTTTTTCTATAATGCCAAAACAGCAAAATTTCTTTCTTTTTAAATTGTTTTTTAGTTCAGCAAGTTACTTCACACATTATAAATTTGTTATGACCATGTCAGGCATGCAAATAAAAAAAGTTTTGACTTTTTTCCTAACAAGGCCAAAACAGCAAAATTTCTATCATTTCAGGTTGTTCAAGAGTCGTGCTAGTTACTACACACATTATTAATTTGTTATGACCATTGATAGAAAAAAGTCATTTTTGAACTTTTTGTTATTTGCATGCCTGACATGGTAATTATATATTTATAATGTGTGTTATAATATCCTAACTCTTGAACAACATAAAAAGAAACAAATTTTGATGTTTTGGCATTGATAGAAAAAAAGTCATGTTTGAAGTATTTTTATTTGCATGGTCATCATACATTAATAATGTGTGTAGTAGAAAAAGTCTTGAAGAACCCGAAAAGATAGAAATTTTGCTGTTTTGGCATTGATAAAAAAAGTCATTTTTTAAGTGTTTTTTTATTTGCATGCCTGACATAGTTATAAAAAAATTATGTGTAGTAACTAGCACAACTCTTGAACAACTTAAAAAGAAACAAATTTTCCTGTTTTGGGATTGATAGAGAAAAAAATCATTTTTGAACTTTTTTATTTGCATGCCTGACATGGTCATAACAAATTTATAATGTGTGTACCGAAGTAAGTTGCTGAACTAAAAAACAACTTAAAACAAAAGAAATCTTTATGTTTTGGCACATTTAATAACTAGCACAAGTCTTGAACAACATGAAAAGATTGACATTTTGCTGTTTTGCCATTGATAGAAAAAAAAGTCATTTTTTTATCTTTTTTGTGTTTGCATACCTGACTTGGTCATAACAAATTTATAATGTGTGTAGAAACTAGCACAACTCTAAAACAACTTGAAAAGAAAGAAATGTTTATGTTTTGGCATTGATAGAAAAAAGGTCTTTTTTTTTAATTTGCATGCCTGACATGGTAATTATACAGTTATAATGTGTGTAATAATATCTCAACTCTTGAACAAGATAAAACAAACAAGTTTTGCTGTTTTGGATTTGATAGAAAAAAATCATTTTTGAACTTTTTTTTATTTGCATGCCTGACATGGTCATTATACATGTATAATATGTGTAGTAACTAGCACAAGTCTTGAACAACATGAAAAGATTGACATTTTGTTGTTTTGCCATTGATAGAAAAAAAGTCATTTTTGAACTTTTTTTATTTGCATGCCTGACATGGTCATAACAAATGTATAATGTGTGTACCGAAGTAAGTTGCTGAACTAAAAAACAACTTAAAACAAAAGAAATCTTTATGTTTTGGCACATATAATAACTAGCACAAGTCTTGAACAACAATGAAAAGATTGACATTTTGCTGTTTTGCCATTGATAGAAAAAAAGTCATTTTTAAACTTTTTTTTTTATTTGCATGCCTGACATGGTTATTATACATTTATAATGTGTGTAGTAAATAGCACAACTCTTGAACACCTGAAAAGATAGACATTTCGCTGTTTTGGAATTGATAAAAAAAAGTTATTTTTGAACTTTTGTTTATTTGACATAGTTATAACAAATTTATAATGTGTGTAGTAACTAGCACAACCGTAAAACAATTTGAAAAGAAAGAAATTTTGCTTTTTTGGCATTGATAGAAAAAAAGTCATTTTTGAACTTTTGTTTATTTGCATGCCTGACATGGTAATTAGACATTAATAATGTGTGTAGTAACTAGCACAACTATTGAACAACCTGAAAAGATAGACATTTTGCTGTTTTGCCATTGACAGAAAAACAATATGATTATTTTGTGTGTAGCAATTAATGCAACTCAATGAAAGCTCGAAAAGCTCGATACATTGCTCTTATAGCAACCTAATACAAAAATTGCAAAATTGTAATATTTGAAATTTGCATGCTTTTGTCCTTTATTTTTTGCGTTTCACATCTAAATAAAGTTTACCATCAAATTGAAGCAAAGTTTAAATTTTACAAATTTGCAATTTTTGAAATTTTTTAATTTGCATGTCTGGGACTGTACAAATATGATTATTTTTTGTGTAACAATGAATACAATTCAATGAAAGCTCGTAAAGCTCGATACATTGCTCTTATAGCATCCTAAAACACAAATTGCAAAATTGAAAAATTTGAAATTTGCATGTTTTTGACGTTTATTTTTTGCGTTTCGAATTAAGTTTACCATCAAAAAGAAGCAAAGTTCAAATTTTACAAATTTGCAATTTTTCAACTTTTTTTTATATTTTCATATCTGGAACTGTACAAATTTGATTATTTTGTGTGTAGCAATGAATGCAACTGAATGACAGTTCGAAAAGCTCGATAAATTGCTCTTATAGCATCCTAAAACAAAAATAACAAATTTGCCTGTCTGGGACTGTACAAATATGATTATTTTGTGTGTAGCAATGAATACAACTATTATACTAATACCAAATGTTGTAATCATCATACTGCTACATAATGTTGTAATCATCATACTGCTACAGAATGTTGTAATCATCATACTGCTACATAATGATGTAATCATCATACTGCTACAAAATGATGTAATCATCAAACTGCTATAGAAAGTTGCAATTATGATACTGCTACAGAAAGTTGTTATTCATCATACTGCTACAGAAATTTGCAATCATCATACTGCTACAGAATGTTGTAATCATCATGCTGCTACAGAATGTTGTAATCTTCATACTGCTACAGAAATTTATAATCACCCATCTTACTTGTACAGAATGTTGCAATTATCATACTGCTACAGAATGTTGTAATCATCATACCATTACCGAATGTTGTAATCATCATACTGCTACACCGAATGTTGTAATCATCATACTGCTACAGAATGTTGTAATCATCATACTGCTACAAAAAGTTGTTATCATCATACTGCCACATAATCATCCATCTTACTTGTACAGAATGTTGCAATTATCATACTGCTACAGAATGTTGTAATCATCATACTGCTACAGAATGTTGTAATCATCTTAGGGCCACAGAATGTTGTAATCATCATACTGCTACAGAATGTTGTAATCATCATACCATTACCGAATGTTGTAATCATCATACTGCTACAGAATGTTTTTATCATCATACTGCTACAGAATGTTGCATGTCTGGGACTGTACAAATATGATTATTTTGTGTGTAGCAATGAATACAACTATTATACTGCTACAGAAATTTGCAATCATCATACTGCTACAGAATGTTGTAATCATCATGCTGCTACAGAATGTTGTAATCTTCAGACTGCTACAGAAAGTTATAATCATCCATCTTACTTGTACAGAATGTTGCAATTATCATACTGCTACAGAATGTTGTAATCATCATACCATTACCGAATGTTGTAATATCTTATTCTGCTACAGAATGTTGTAATATCATCATACTGCTACAAAAAGTTGTAATCATCATACTGCTACAGAATGTTGTAATCATCTATACTGCTACAGAATGTTGTAATAATCAAATTGCTATAGACAGTTGTAAGCAGTATGATGATTGCAAATTACTGTAGCAGTATAATCTGAGGGATACAGAATGTTGTAATCATCATACTTCTACAGAATGTTGTAATCATCATACCATTACCGAATGTTGTAATCATCATACTGCTAAGGAATGTGGTAATCATCATACTGCTAAAGAATGTTGTAATCATCATACTATTACAAAATGTTGTAATCATCATACTGCTACAGAAAGTTGTAATCATCCTACTGCTCCAGAATGTTGTAGTTTTCACACTGCTATAGAAAGTTGTAAACATTATACTGCTACAGAATGTTGTAATCATCATACTGTAATAGAAAGTTGTAATCATCAAAATGCTACAGAAAGTTGTAATCATCATACTGCTACAGAATGTTGTAATCATCATACTGCTACAGAATGTTGTAACCACCATACTGCTACAGAAAATTATAATCATCATACTGCTACAGAATGTTGTAACCACCATACTGCTACAGAAAGTTATAATCATCATACTGCTACAGAAAGTTGTAATCATCATACTGCTACAGAATGTTGTAATCATCATACTGCTACAGAAAGTTGTAATCATCATACTGCTACGCTACAGAAAGTTGTAATCATCATATTGCTACAGAAAGTTGTAACCATCATACTGCTACAGAATGTTGTAATCATCATACTGCTACAGAAAGTTGTATTGATCATTCTGCTACAAAATGTTGTTATCATCAAACTGCTACAGAATGTTGTAATCATTATACTGCTACAGAAAGTTGTAATCATCATACAGCTACAGAATGTTATTATCATCATACTGCTACAGAGAGTTTTAATCATCATACTGCTACAGAAAGTTGTAATCATCATACTGCTACAGAATGTTGTAATCATCATACTGCTACAGCAAGATGTAGTCATCATACTGTTACAGAATGTTGTATTGATCATACTGCTTCAAAATGTTGTTATCATCAAACTGCTACAGAATGGTGTAATCATTATACTGCTACAGAATGTTGTAATCATCATACTGCTACAGAATGTTGTAATCATCATACAGCTACAGAATGTTGTAATCATCATACTGCTACAGAATGTTATTATCATCATACTGCTACAGAGAGTTTAAATCATCATACTGCTACAGAAAGTTGTAATCATCATACTGCTACAGAATGTTGTAATCTTCATACTGCTACAGACAGTTGTAATCATCATACTGCTTCAGAAAGTTGTAATCATCATATTGCTACAGAAAGTTGTAACCATCATACTGCTACAGAATGTTGTAATCATCATACTGCTACAGAAAGTTGTATTGATCATACTGCTACAAAATGTTGTAATCATCAAACTGCTACAGAATGTTGTAATTATTATACTGCTACAGAAAGTTGTAATCATCATACAGCTACAGAATGTTGTAATAATCATACTGCTACAGAATGTTGTAATCATCATACAGCTACAGAATGTTGTAATCATCATACTGCTACAGAATGTTGTTATCATCATACTGCTACAGAGAGTTTTAATCATCATACTGCTACAGAAAGTTGTAATCATCATAATGCTACAGAATGTTGTAATCATTATACTGCTACAGAAAGTTGTAATCATCATACAGATACAGAATGTTGTAATAATCATATTGCTACACAATGTTGTAATCATCATACAGCTACAGAATGTTGTAATCATCATACTGCTACAGAATGTTGTTATCATCATACTGCTACAGAGAGTTTTAATCATCATACTGCTACAGAATGTTGTAATCATCATACAGAATGTTGTAATCATCATACTGATACAGAAAGCTGTAATCATCATACTGCTACAGAAAGTTGTAATCATCATACTGCTACGCTACAGAAAGTTGTAATCATCATATTACAACAGAAAGTTGTAATTATCATACTACTTCATAAAGTTGTAATCGTCATACTGCTACAAAATGTTGTTATCATCATACTGATACAGAAAGTTGTAATCATCATACTGCTACAGAATGTTGTAATCATCATACTGCTACAGAATGTTGTATTGATAATACTGCTACAGAATGTTGTAATCATCATACTGCTACAGAAAGTTGTAATCATCATACTGCTACAGAATATTGTAATCATCATACTGCTACAGAAAGTTGTAATCATCATACTGCTACAGAATATTGTAATTGTATTGATAATACTGCTACAGAATGTTGTAATCATCATACTGCTACAGAAAGTTGTAATCATCATACTGCTACAGAATATTGTAATCTGTATATATTGTACTGCTACAGAAAGTTGTAATCATCATACTGCTACAGAATGTTGTAATCATCATACTGCTACAGAAAGTTGTAATCATCATACTGCTTCAGAAAGTTGTAATCATCATATTGCTACAGAATGTTGTAATCATCATACTGCTACAGAGAGTTTTAATCATCATACTGCTACAGAAAGTTGTAATCATCATACAGCTACAGAATGTTGTAATCATCATACTGCTACAGAATGTTGTTATCATCATACTGCTACAGAGAGTTTTAATCATCATACTGCTACATAAAGTTGTAATCATCATACTGCTATAGAATGTTCTAATCATCATACTGCTACAGAATGTTGTGATCATCATACTGCTACAGAATGTTGTAATCATCATACTGCTACGCTACAGAAAGATTTAATCATCATATTACTACAGAAAGTTGTAATCATCATCCTACTTCATAAAGTTGTAATCGTCATACTGATACAGAAAGTTGTAACCATCATACTGCTACAGAAAGTTGTAATCATTATACTGCTACAGAATGTTCTAATCATCATACTGCTACAGAAAGTTGTAATCATCCTACCGCTTCGCTACAGAAAGTTGTAATCATCATACTGCTACAGAAAGAAGTATTCATCATACTTCTACAGAAAGTTATAATCATCATACTCCTATAGAATGTTGTAATCATCATACTGCTACAGAATGTTGTTATCATCATACTGCTACAGAGAGTTTTAATCATCATACTGCTACATAAAGTTGTAATCATCATACTGCTATAGAATGTTCTAATCATCATACTGCTACAGAATGTTGTGATCATCATACTGCTACAGAATGTTGTAATCATCATACTGCTACGCTACAGAAAGATTTAATCATCATATTACTACAGAAAGTTGTAATCATCATCCTACTTCATAAAGTTGTAATCGTCATACTGATACAGAAAGTTGTAACCATCATACTGCTACAGAAAGTTGTAATCATTATACTGCTACAGAAAGTTGTAATCATCATACTGCTACAGAAAGAAGTATTCATCATACTTCTACAGAAAGTTATAATCATCATACTCCTATAGAATGTTGTAATCATCATACTGCTACAGAAAGTTGTAATCATCATACTGCTACAGAATGTTGTAATCATCATAATGTTACAGAAAGTTGCCATCATCATATCGCTACAGAAAGTTGAAATCACCATACTGCTACAGAAAGTTTTAATCATCATACTGCTACGCTACAGAAAGTTGTTATCATCTTACTGCTACAGACAGTTGTAATCATAATACTGCTACAGAATGTTGTAATTTGATGGATTTTGACTTCTTGTCTATTCATGAAGATTTCAATGGCTGCAGCATTCCCCTCATGTCCCATTCGCCTGAACCCCATACCTGTGTCCTACAAGTACAACACTTTCAGTTGCATATACACAGTCATCGTGGAATTCCACGACTGCATCAATCATGTCCTCGTCGGCGAATCCGCCGTGCATTACAGCACCATGGCATAATTCTTTGACACAGACTTTACTGGCGGTCCGTCATTACAGTCCAGTGATGTTTGAAGATGACCAGTGTCGGCGTTCTAGTAGTTAGAGAACCAGCTCATGTTCTCCGGCTCGGACAGGTTTAAATGTCTAAAAGAAACAGAAACTGAGTAGTCAGGCGGAGTCATCGGACCATGAATATGGGAAAGTAAGGAAGCCTAGTTCTCATAGTGCTGGGCACCACACAACACCCAGTTCTAAAGAACAGCGGGATAGTGAACAAAGTGATACGTGTGGACAACGGAAGCTGGTGACCGGAAGTACAAGTAAAATTACTGCAGGTGGTAGGTCAAAGTCACCAGAGGACACAAGAGGTTCCTCACGCAACCGGAAGCGGATAACCGGAAGTATAAGTAAAATTACTGCAGGTGGTAGGTCTTATAGATCACCATCTTCCAGTAAGTCAAAGTCATCAGAAGACAAAAGAGATTCTTCACACAACCGGAAGCGGACAACCGGAAGTACAAGTAAAATTACTGCAGGTGGTAGGTCTTGTAGATCACCATCTTCCAGTAGGTCACAGTTATCAGAAGACAGAAGTGACTCTTCGCGCAACCGGAAGCGGACAACCGGAAGTAGGAGTAGAATAACTGCTGGTGGTAGGTCTTATAGATCACAATCTTCTGGTCACAGTCACCAGAAGACAGAAGAAGGTCTTCACGTAGCAGTCGGAAGTGTAAGACTTACAGCGACAAAGGTCACCGGAAGTCACCAACAAGAGATGAAAGCAAAGATAATGGAAGGACTTATAGGTCTCCATTATCATCATCTAAAAAACGGTTGACGGTTTCACACAAGACCAACGGACGATAATCAAGAAGTAGAAAAGTAAATGTGCATAGATCGTCGTCCAGTTCAGAGTCAGATGGGGGTGTGAGACCACGTAGGTGTATGGACAGTACACATGAAAAGTAAAAGGAAAACAAGAAAGACACATTCAAGTCGTTCATCAAGCCCAGACTCCGAATCGAGGTCAAGGTCACATAAAGATAAGGCAAAAAACAGTCGAAAGTACGATAACGATGGTTCTTCTCAAAAACGTAGCTTTCGAAGACAGGGTGATATCTGAAACACCCGAAGGCGTTGCGTTATGATGGGAAAACCAGTTGGTTATCATTTAAGCGAAAGTTTGATAGCTACCAAAAGGTGATGAATTGGTCGGAAGACGAATGCAAAGATTATCTGTTGTGGAGTTTAGAGGGCTTCTCTTGACTTCTTCACTATAACGACAACAGAAAATGAACGATATTCGTTTCGTCGGTTAATGAAGTCGTTGGAGTCTCGTTTTGGTACCAAGTGGTAACTTCGTGAGACATCGAAAGCAAAGTTCCGGCAGGCTGTGCAAGGGCAGGAGGAGTCGTTGGAAGATTGGGCCGACCGTGTGCTTACTTTAGCCACACCAGCATTTGCGGATCTTCCAGAAACCACATGCGGTATGAAGCGATTGCCCGGTTTTGCCAGGGGTGTAATGACAAAGAGGCAGCAATAGCATGCTTGTTTGGAAAATCCCTCGAGCATGGAAGAAGCCCTCGACCTGGTGAAACAGCACCAATACATATCGCTGGCAGTAGATGGCAAAAAGAACAGACGGGGCAGTGAAGACATATCTGTAAATGCCTTGCAGTCATCTTCCGAATCAAAGACAGAAGAGCTTATAGCATCTGCTTTGAAAGAATTTGCCAAGCAAATGCATATTACCCCGCATACAGCCGTGGTAAAGGAGACCTAGTCTGATAAGAAGCCAGAAAGATGGGGGCCATGTTTCTTCTTTGGAAAGATGGGTCACCGAAAAAGAGATTGCATACAATATCAGGAATGGTTAAAGAAAAAAGAAAGAAAATAGGCCCGACAAGGGGCTGGACGGGAAGACCACACGTCCGAGCCCAAAACAGTGAAGACTGATTGTCTACCGGAAAGGTCGGTTGGGGAGAGAGAGATAGGGGCAATTTCTAATGGCAGGGTCTGTGACTCGCCAAAGGTTTTCAAGAAATCCCAAAAGATAATATCTCACCAAAAACAACAACAAAATATAAAGAGCGTTGATGTTCCTAAACGACCAGTTAACTGCGGATCACAAGTAAATAAATCAGTTGTTACAGATTCATGCGGTAGAGTATCTGACTCGCCGAACATATTAGAATTACCAAAACAGGCAGAAAATGGGAGAAGTCAGCATATCTCACAGCATATTCCGCCGGGTTCAGTAATAACTCCTGTAGGTGGGGCCTGTAGAGCAATGCACAAGGATCAATTGAGTCAACAGAAATCACAGTCAAGTTTAAATCATATTGACAACGGTAAAGAGAAGCAGTCCACTGAGCAAGGGACAAGTTCCGGAGCACCAAGTGACTCAATAAAGATATGCCGGGTACAGGAAGGTTCTTTCGTAGTGAAAATCAAGGTTGGTGATTTAGAACTGAATGCAAAGTTGGATTCACTACATTATAAATTTGTTATGACCATGTAAAAAAAAGTTCAAAAATGACTTTTTTTCTATTAATGCCAAAACAGCAAAATTTCAATCTTTTCATGTTGTTCAAGACTTGTGCTAGTTACTACACACATAATACATGTATAATGACCATGTCAGGCATGCAAATAAAAAAAGTTCAAAAAAGACTTTTTTTTCTATCAATGCCAAAACAGCAAAACTTTTTTCTTTTTATGTTGTTCAAGAGTTGAAATATTATTATACACATTATAAATGTACAATTACCATGTCAGGCATGCAAATAAAAAAAATAAAAAAGACTTTTCTATCAATGCCAAAATAGCAAAATTTCTATCTTTTCAGGTTGTTCAAGACTTGTGCTAGTTACTACACACATTATTTATGTATAATGACCATGTCAGGCATGCAAATAAAAAAGTTCAAAAATGACTTTTTTCTCTATCAATGCCAAAACATCAAAATATCTATTTTTTCAGGTTGTTCAAGAGTTGTGCTAGTTACTTAACACATTGTATGTCAGGCATGCAAATAAAAAAGTTAAAAAATGATTTATTTTCTATCAATGCCAAAACATCAAAATATCTTTTTTTTCAAGTTGTTTTAGAGATGTGCTAGTTACAACACACATTATTAATTTGTTATGACCATGTCAGGCATGCAAATAAAAAAGGTTCAAAAATGACTTTTTTTCTATCAATGCCAAAACATGAAAATTTCTTATTTTTCAAGTTGTTTTTGAGTTCAGCAAGATACTACACACATTATAGATTTGTTATGTCAGGCATGCAAATAAAAAAAGTTCAAAAGTGAGTTTTTTTCTATCATTGCCAAAACAGCAAAATTTCTTTCTTTTTATGTTTCTTAAGAGATGTGCTAGTTATTACACACATTATAAATTTGTTATGACCATGTCAGGCATGCAAATAAAAAAAAGTTCAAAAATGACTTTTTTTTATCAATGCCCAAACAGCAAAATTTCTATGTTTTCATGTTGTTAAAGACTTGTGCTAGTTAGTACACTCATAATAAATGTATAATGACCATGAAAGACATGCAAAAAAAAAAAGTTCAAAAATGACTTTTTTTCTATCAATGCCAAAACATCAAAATTTGTTTATTTTTATGTTGTTCAAGAGTTGGGCTATTTACTACACACATTATAAATGTGTAATTACCATGTCAGGCATGCAAATAAAAAAGTTCAAAAATGACTTTTTTTCTATCAATGCCAAAATAGCAAAATTTATATCTTTTCAGGTTGTTCAAGAGTTGTGCTAGTTACTACACTGATTACAAATTTGTTATGCATGTAAGGCATGCATATGAAAAAAAGTTCAAAAATGACCTTTTCTCTATCAATGCCAAAGCAGCAAAATTTCTTTCTTCTTAAGTTGTTTTAGAGATATGCTAGTTACTTCACACATTATAAATTTGTTATGACCATGTCAGGCATGCAAACAAAAAAAGTTCAAAAATGACAAAAACAGCAAAATTTCTATCTTTTCATGTTGTTCACGAGTAGGCTAGTTACCACACACATTATCAATGCATAATGTCAGGCATGCAAATAAAAAAAGTTCAAAAAAATGACGCAAATAAATAAAAGTTCAAAAATGCCTTTTTTTCTATAATGCCAAAACAGCAAAATTTCTTTCTTTTTAAATTGTTTTTTAGTTCAGCAAGTTACTTCACACATTATAAATTTGTTATGACCATGTCAGGCATGCAAATAAAAAAAGTTTTGACTTTTTTCCTAACAAGGCCAAAACAGCAAAATTTCTATCATTTCAGGTTGTTCAAGAGTCGTGCTAGTTACAACACACATTATAAATTTGTTATGACCATTGATAGAAAAAAGTCATTTTTGAACTTTTTGTTATTTGCATGCCTGACATGGTAATTATATATTTATAATGTGTGTTATAATATCCTAACTCTTGAACAACATAAAAAGAAACAAATTTTGATGTTTTGGCATTGATAGAAAAAAAGTCATTTTTGAACTATTTTTATTTGCATGGTCATCATACATTAATAATGTGTGTAGTAGAAAAAGTCTTGAAGAACCCGAAAAGATAGAAATTTTGCTTTTTGGCACATTCTATACATAGATGGTGACGTCACTACGTTATTGTCACCTCTATGCTAGGACGCATCACATTCCCCTGGTTAGGGGATTTGTGATTCCGCCAAAATAGTTCCGCGTAGGAATGAATATTTTTTTTTTATGAGAAAAACGGTGTTGAATATGTGTTTAAAATGGAATGTTATTTAAAGAAATGTTATTAAATTATGTTTAAGGGTGATTTCAAATGTCTATAAAGAAGAATTGCAATTATTAGAAACATGTTTATCTGTCTTACTTTCGCTTTCACAATTCAATCGTAAACATGGCAAGTCCAAGAGATATCATACTTGAGGTTGCTAAAAAGGGAGGATTTCCTATGCCACTGAAGGATCTGCAAATCGAAGCGTTACTTTGTGTCATTGAAAAACGTGACATTATGGCTATACTCCCAACAGGTTATGGTAAAAGCCTGATTTACCAGCTGGCACCACTTATCCTTAAAGATTATTATAATCTACAGAAGTATGTTTGCATCGTGTTGACACCTTTGAACAGTATTATGCAAGATCAGATCATTGCACTGCAAAAGATTGGAGTACAAGCCTGTTGTTTGGACTATTAACTGTCAGGGTGGTCAAGCATTGTTTGATGATGATGATGATGAAGGGGGTGCTAAATCAGATGGAGATGTAATATTAACGGTCCCTATGTCCGATATTGCTGATGGAAAGTTCCCATTGGTGTATTCTCACCCCGAGGCGCTTTTAAGCACTGATACGGGGAAATCCTTGATACAAAATTTGGAGAATAAAAAAATAATTTCGTGCATAGCTGTAGACGAGGCACACATGATTCTGGAATGGTAATTGTTTCTATTATTTATACTGATGTTTAATACATATACACATGGCTGGTAGATTTAACACTTGAAAAATTGTGATTAAACAGGTACTTAATCCACCCCTGATCCAGGTCTCCAAGTCACCTCACCAACAAATTTTCACCTACACGATTATAGCCATTCACTAAGCAAATATGAAGATATTAACTGAGTAAGATATGTGAAATACTCCAGAGTTTGGCAGTTATTTCACCAATCTTGATCTTAAATTTGATCCTCAAACTGATCCTGGATCATGTACTAATTCCAATTTCAATGACTGCATGACTACTGAAATGCTTGGAAAATTTTCACGTGGATTCCGTTTTATATTCTGAACAATTAACCCTTTGCATGCTGGGAAATTTGTCGTCTGCTAAAATGTTGTCTGCTAAATTTCTAAAATTAGCATTTTCTTCGATTGTTTTTCAAAGAATGCTATCAGAATAGCAAACAGTTTGGATCCTGATGAGACGCCACGTTTTGAGGCGTCTCATCTGGATCCAAACTGTTTGCAAAGGCCTTCAAATTCCGGTTCCAGCGCTCAAAGGGTTAATGAAGAACAATCTTTAATGAAGTATGACTGAGTTACGATAATACTTGATCCCGATATAACTTTTGGCACTTGATCCTTTGTGAACATGGGGCCAGATGATCACTTCAGGATGCATTTTTTTTTAAACAACACACACAACTGAATACTATGTGTTTATTAATACATAAAATACATATATAAGTCCAAAAGAGGTATAATGATAAACACAATAATGACATCAATAATGCTTGACTGTTTTAAAATGGTTTATGATTATGACAATGATGGTCAGCTGACGACAATCATTTGAGACACTGCATACAGTTTTCTGCTCAACAACTCTGAATTGACACTTGTAAGAACTACATAGCAATTTTTAAAATAAGTTAAAACAGGGTCTTTATTCATATTTTTTTCACTGAAAATGTTTCATACTTAAAAGAGCAAAACCATGGGATAGTATTATGGACCTATGTCTCTGGCTCATCTAACCTGACAGATAATTGATTTCCAATCCTGTGCATTTTATGTCATGTTTTTCTTTCACAAATAAAAAACATTCAATAATACAAGTTGACATGAGGTGAGGTAGCAACAATTGTAAGTTTAAATGACAAAAGTCTAAGTAACACATATTGAATTTCACTTAAATAATTCAAATAAGACAGGAAATTTTACTAATAACACTATTTGTACCTCAATTTCATCAATATCATAACAGTTTTATCATATACATGTTTTTATAATTATATACACGGAAAAGTACAACACGAATTTATTTATAATATTACGTTAAAATATAACTCACAGTTAGGCTGAGAAAATAAACATGTCACTCATGACCAGAACAACCAAGACTCACACAACTTTTGTCACCAGTGGCTATTTTAAAACATTATAATGAATAAATCATGCAAAACAAGTTAAAAGCTACACAATTTTTAACACAAATTGAAAATAAATAAGGAAGTGTTTGCATATTTCATCTAAACAAGAGATGTGTTTGTCAGAAACACAATGCCCCCTATTGCGCCGCTTTGAATCCATATCTTTGACCTTGAAGGATGACCTTGACCTTTCACCACTCAAAATGTGCAGCTCCATGAGATACAAAATGTACACATGCATGCCAAATATCAAGTTGCTACATGTATCTTCAATATTGAAAAAGTTATTGCAAAACTTTAACCTTCGTTAAAGTTTTAGGTTAAAGTTTTGGGACAGAATAACAGACAGACAGACAGACAGGCCAAAAACAATATACCCCCCGATCATTCGATCCGGGGGCATAAAAATGATTGCATGAACAAGACTGACGTATGCTTCATCAATCACATATTACTATGAGTGAAGTAGACCACTCTCCATTGCACATATGTGCCCTCACAAAAAGATTTCTCCTTTTAAAATACTTAACCTGATAATACAAATGTCATACTAGTAACTATGTTTTCCAACAATTTTGGGTAAAAATATCCAGTGGAGTAAGTTCATAAGGTGACAACTATTCATAGAAAGTTTGCACTGTTTTTTGCTTCTGATATTTGGGAAGAGAAAAAATGGATGTTATATAGTTAGATGAAAGTAGAATTCTTGTCTTCTTACATAAATGTAATAACATGCATTCTTATGTGATGCCATGGTTATAGGTCCAGTAAATGCAATAAAACTTTTTTTCTGACATATTTTAGCAATCAGACTGTAAAAATTGTAAATGGTTTGACAATTGATACATATTTCTTTAAACAATTAATATCAAAATATTGTGCATCTGGTAGAAGGAATTGCTGGTTGCTAAAATCAAATTTTTGATGGTCTGTGCTCAATATTTACACATGATTTATTTTAAAGGTTACAAAACAATATTAATGTTCCATTAATATTAAGCGCCATAAACCATTTCTCAGACTTCAGGCGTGTGTTTTTATGTTGTTGTTTTTTTTACACAATTTAATTTTCCTGTGCACTTACGTTAAAGAAGGATACAAAACTTGAGTGCAAATAGCAAAAAAACCCACATTTTTTTCAATTTTGCAAAAATAAGTGTGGAAGATCTGACTACTAAAATCAATTTAACGAGTCCTTATTGGCATTAACAGCATCCCTTATTAGTCTTCATTGTCATCAAAAGCAAGCTTATTAACTGCTCTGGAGCTGTGCCTGATTATAAAGTCCTTTAATTTGTCTTTGTTCACAGCACCAATCACATTTGATGAAATTTTCTTGAAAGGATTCATTTGTCTACCCTTCTGATAGTTGAAAGGCCTTATTTTTCGAATTGCATCCCCTAATCTTGAAATATCTTCTGATATTGACTTTCTGGAGTGTCTATCTTTATGTGTCTTGCTTCCTTCTAGTCCATTTACCATTGCACTGATTACAGGTGCTGCTTTCGATATTCTTAGCATAGCTTTATCACTTTTTCCGGCTCTAAGTCCTCTAATTACATGTTTGACAAGACGAATATTATTCTCCTGTTCCATGTCTGCTGGTTTGTTTTTTCCCGGTCGGCCTTTTCTGTTGACCAACAATCCCAGTTTCACTCTAGCACTTTCAAAGTCTAACAACAGGCATTCAGTTTTAGTAAGGAAGTTGACACACTCAATAGCATACTTTGATTTGTAGGATGACAATCCTATAAACAGTGGAATGAATCGTTTCATAAGAATTGTAATCATGTCTATATCACCTGATTTTATTGCATCATTGAACATGATAAAATCCATTGCAACTCTGACAATCCCAAGGCTGTATGAAAACACACCATCTTCTGCTTCGTCAGTTTTACAATCTTCAGGCACTCTTATGCGGACAGCTTCACCTGAAAGCCAAACAAAATTATTTTTACAATAGAAAAGCTATCATCATAAACAAATAACTTAAAGATACAATAAGTTGTAATTTACCTCTGACTTATTAGACTGACATATGTTAAAAAAGCGAGTTTCCAATTAAAGGTTACACATACCAGGAAATAATATAATATTTTTGATAAAAAAAAACAAAGAAAGAAAAATCAAGACGAGGCATTCAGTAAATGCACATGATCTGGATTGGATGTTTATTAGTGAGTTTTGTGAAACAAAGCACAAATTAGGTCAATGTCAAATATGGGTTTGAATTAAGAATTTATATCTAATTACCATTTATGATAAGATCAATGGTTTTCCCGACATCTTTTGAAGGCACCGTAACACAGTACAAATGGCCACTGCGCCAAAGGTATATTTTAGCATCTTTTGGAGCAGAGTATGGGCAGAACAGTGTATCCACCACTTTGGTCACTTGCTCCTGTAACCACTGCTTCTTCCCTTTGGTATTAGAAGTCTTCACTTCTTCCGGAACCAGAGACCCCATGTCTGTCTTGCAATCAGCCCCCCATCTTTCACAAGCTAACTCTATCACAAGAGCTCTGAAAAGATGTAAAATAATTAACAAACAATAAAATAAAAGCTACAATGACAGGGCCTAAGACATTACTGTTAATTGTATTACTCTGAGCCATCACCAACTCTAACAACCCTGTGTTAGCCCTTATACTAAATGATGAAACCACTGTGTCAACATTTATTATGTTGAATCGCTGGTAATAGCAAATGGCAAACAACTACAGTCATGCATAACACTAAAGTGCCAATTTTCTATGTAAATCTCTTAATAGGCATTCAAAATATATTTCTATAATTTTGCTCAAGCAAGAACCAACACAGTCAACAGATTATATGATGATAATGTTAATTTATAATGACAGCATATAAGTGTACAAACCTAGTGACAGTAATGAGGAAGTCTTTGTGTGATTCATATCCATTAGCCTTAACTTGACCATTAACGTTTGTTCTATGAAGAATTGCTCTGTACTGGGCAAGTGATCCCTCTTCACGAGCTGTTTCTGGTATGTAGAAGGTTTTGATGATTTTTCTGAAAATACATAACACACATTTTGTTTCATTTCAGGGGACAGCAGTTTCGACAAGACTTCATTAGAATAGGTTCTGATCTCTTGGCAAGGTTTACTAACATTCCTGTTCTCGTGTTCACTGCTACAGCTTCACCAGATGCTCAAAAGAAGATATGCGCAAGTCTTCAACTTAAAACTCCAAAGATAATAGCAATGAATCCTGATAGACCAAACATTAAATATATTAAAACTGAACGACCGTCTTCTTCAAACACACAAGACCATCTGGATGAGAACCTTACTCCTATGGCTGAACAGCTTATCAAAGAAAAACATCAATATCAACTTACTATCATGTACACGGACACACATGTAATAAGCTATGCCTATGCTTTCTTTGAGAAAAAAATGGTTGACCTTCAGTATGTGGGAGATGCCGTGCCGGAGAACAGACTTTTTGCTCAGTACCACCAAACATACACAGAAAAAAATGAAACAACACATAGTCAAAGAGATATGCAAAGAAAATTCGAAGATCAGACTCATATTTGCAACTGTAGCCCTTGGAATGTGACTAAATGCACCAAATATCAGAACTGTTATTCATTACAAGCCACCAACTTCCATCGAAAAGTACTTTCAGGAAACTGGCCGGGCCGGAAGGGATGGATTACCAAGTACGGCAGTTATGTATTATAACAATACTGACATACGAAGAAATCGACCAGGAATAGAGCGGCAAATGATACAATATTGCAAGAACAGTTCAAAATGCATGAGACTATTAATGCTGGAATGTTTTGGATATTCAAAAAGTGAAAATATTGATAACAACTTGTGTTGTAGTATTTGTGATAAGAATCTTCAAACAACAGTTGCCTAATACAAAACAAGAATTAGCCTATATGAAAAATGTCACTATAGAGATACCATTCACATACCTCTAACAAGTCTTGCTGAACATGAAATAGTTCTTCGATGACTGGAGACAACTGGTCAAACCTCTCTGTTCGACTGTGAGTACCAGATCTCAGAACGCGTGCCGAATCAAAATGTTACCCGTGTCAGCTGACCACCACCCAGGGGAATACTGGCCATGTTGTTAAACTCATCACCTGAAAATAACCAAAACAAATAATTAATTGTTGCATTTTATTTGTTTCATAAAAATACTAATTTGTTTCAATGCACATTCTTGTAGTATTTTTAATTGTTTATGTTTTCTTTACCCATATACAATATATTTGGTATGCCTAAAGTTTAGGACACTGTGATTAAAGAATTTAAGTGTTATGTGCGTATTTTTCCGAATAATAGAGACACGTATAAATGGAGAAGACAATTAACTTTTTTCCTTGTTTTCCCTCTGTTATTGTATTCATAAATGAAAACTTTGAGCTTTATGTATATAAAACGAAAATGCTTAAAGCGGGTATATACGATTTTGTCAAATATTTCTGAATTTATATAAACTGTGTAAAAAACTTATTATATATATATTTCAATATAAATTAAAATAAAAGTTAAGAAGAACATATGTCGAAAAATGCGAAATAAGCCAGATATTTAATTCTGAAATTGAAAACGGCTGTACAGCCGAATTCGCCAGCATTTATACCATACATGTACGATGTGCATCTAAACTTACGAGGGGTGTTCCAGAAGTTCGTGGATTTTTTGCTATAACTTTCATTTGGTTACATAAATGGACAAACAAATAGCATGTTAAGAATATTTCGTCCTTTCCAAATCTACTCTCCAAATATCATGGTAATGCATAAAACAATAAATATATATCAGAGATTTAAACATGTGCACATGACGCACGTGTAACGTTTCTGTTCAACGTCAATGACGTTATGAAGTTAACAACTGTCAAATCTTTTCCACATAATCACATCCAACGCAAATGCACTTTATATGTCGGGAAATCCACTTGTCAAAAGTGTCTCTAAACCAGTCAGCGTTAAAAGACGACACTATTCGCTTTGCTGCAACTGTAAGTTCCTATTTACTTGCAAAGCGAATACCGCGCAACTGTGATTTAACTTCCGGGAAGACGGGGAAGTCCATAGGGGCCAAATCCGGGCTGTAAGGAGGACTTAGGCGCTGTAACGTGAAATTTGCCGTAAATTCTGTTTATCAACGACATTTAAACCAAATTTAAATTCGCGTAACGCTCATACTTATAATAAAATACACGCGTGCGCCGCATGTCGTTACTGAGGTCTCTATGGCATGTCGTTTCAAACGCGCTTTATGGAATTCATGCATTTTTAGCTTATATATAAAGTACGTGATAATTGGTTTGTATAATATGTAAATTTCATTGACTTTAACCAGCAAACTAATAAGTTATAGCGAAAATACACGAACTTCTGGAACACCCCTCGTGGTTTAACAGGTTTATAATACAAAGACGAATGCTTCGGTTATTGTAGGAAAATATGTACGTCACTATCGGCTCGGGGCGCTAATTTGTCTTTGCTGCATTTTATGAAATTCGGCTTTAATGTATAATTTTTCTTGCCTATTTTGTGTTATTGTAACATATTTTATCAATATATTACAATTAAACACATATAAAAAATCGTATATACCCGCTTTAATATGGTGTTTGTGAAACAGAAACCAGCCAAAACATTTTCATTAGTATTAGCAATAATAAATACCATTTCTGACACAAACATTTTTGTAGAATGGGAATAGTGTATAACATAATGATGTATATTGTAACTGAACAGAGTTTCAAACAGTTTATCAAGCAACTAAACTGTAATATGTTGCAACATATAAGGGAAAGATCAAGGATCCGATATGGTACAGGGTGCTGCATAAAAGGAGCAGGGTGGAAATTTGGACCAAAAAATTTCTTTTAGTTTGCTATATCCAGGGTACTCATTAGTCAAATTGCATGTGATCAAGGGTTTAAAGCACATCAGCTGCAATTTTCATTAAATATTGGGAAAATTAAATATTTTCATAATTTTTTGTTGGCCAGAACAGAGGGGCAGGAGGGAAGAACAAAAAAGGAGCAGGTTGCAGCACCCTCCTGTTTTACTTTAGATCTTTCCCTAGACATACATTGTATATAACTAAAGCAAAGCAAAAGTAAACAGTGTGGCCGTAACACATGCTTATTACGTCATATTTTACTAGTATGCGAAGCAGGAAAGTGTAAACATCGTTGACAATTTTAAAAATCCATGTTAAGTATCTTATTTTTCAATTGACTTTAATGAATAAAGAAAAGACTTTTGAGCCGATACAAAAAACCCATAATAACACAAACTGAAATAGATAAAAACGGACTATGTAAATATTTCAACAAAAGCATGACACCTTGTGCACATTTTCCTTCTTTCTGGGGGAATTTGTTTTTAAATTAGGGAAAAAAATAAACCTTTGGGGTCAAATTTTCGGCCTCAAAAATATGCCCTGTAAAGAATATGGAAAAACAACAAGAACATGAACTTGGAAACTGTGGTCTAACTCGAACTAAATACCTCTCCCAGCAGATGTATATAATGACTCTATGGTTCCTAATATAGTGTCCATTATCTAAACACAATTAGGTAATGACTTTGGGTCTTTCATGAACACCTAATTAAAAAAATCCATGTAGCTTAGTTCTTAACTATTTACTAGTATATATTAGTATATATATATATATATATATATATATATATATATATATATATATATATATATATATATATATATATATATATATATATATATATATATTCTTTAAGAAAATATCTAGGACCACTTAAGTTATACAGGGTGCTGCTTAAGTGTTAACCTTTTAGTAAACACTTATTTTTGTTATTAGTAAATTCATTTGCATAAAAAGACAAGACTGTGTATTTTGGTGATTAGTTAACATGGCAACATAATTGGTGTATTTTTAACATGTCCATTATGCTGTTGCTACTTGATTATATTGTTAACAGGTATTTGATTAAAGAAAGATTCCTATTTTAAAACAGTTTTTGCTTGTTGTTTGAATAATGTTTTAAGTGTGTTTTATTCTAGAAAGTGACCATTTTCCTACCAAAAAGCTGTAGGGTTGGTCATTTTTGCAAACTACAATGTTAAGAGAATCTCAATTAACCAAAAAGTCAAAATGTGATTTTAGACCACAAGACTGATTTTCCCAGCTGCGGTCACATATAATGAAGTTAATTGTCAAAATGTACAAAATTTGAATTTAGCCAATTCCATTATTCATTTAATCATATTTATTTGTCCTACTTACAAACATTGGATGAACTTGTGATGGTCTATCAACCACTTGTCTGTATTTATGGTCCACAAGACGAGGTGTTGCCGTAGAAAACATGGACAATGGCTGTATTTCTTCTACCAGTATCCGCATGACAAGCTGAGTACATCTTTTCCTACGAATAAAGAAAATCAAAGCGCTAAAGGCACTGAATTTGTTCGGCATCGCTGTTGTATAATCTTAGACGCAACTCAGTTTTCAAAATTATGTTATAGCTTTTTATATCGCAAGTTTGAAATGACCACGACCCATTCAAATTTATAAAGAGCTTGTCTTAAAGCACTGGTCGAGATGTGTTGTTTTTTTACAAATCATTAATAAAAAGCTTTAAGCTTCATTTTAGGAAAACAGGGCTTAATGCATATGCATTAATTGTCATCCCAGTACCAGAAACTCTCTTTAAACGAAAAACACCACAATATCAGAAAAAGTCGTCCTTGATTAGCCTGTGCACATTGCACAGGCTAATCAGTGTGCACAGGCTAATCTTTTATGACATGCAATAAGCCCCGTTTTCCTTGAAAGCAGCCAATATGTACAGATTTTAATGACAAACACTAGACTGGCCAATGTTGTCTTACAAGCTGTTAAATACTTTTGAATACATACACACTTTGTAGTGTACCAGTGGAGACTATAAACAGGCAGATGCGGTGGATAAGCTAGGATCGTCTGCTTAATTTTACTGCAGTTATCCATACAGGTAGTGGTAACGGTTCCTAGCGTACTTAACGCAGACTGACTTGAAAAATTGTCTCTACATTATTTGTGAGCTAACGCTCACAAATAAAAACTGAACATTACCTTATGTAATTATCTGAATTGAAAATGTATTGCTGGATTACAAACAGAAAGGTTGCAATTCACTTAACATGGTTAACTGTTTCTTATTGTTCTTTTCTTCACTCACATGTTGTATTTGTGCTACTTTCAATCAAGTTGAAAAAATAAATGAATACCTTAATGCTTCATGTTCGTTTGAAGACAAGAAGAAGATGGTAGGGTCAGGTCCTTGGGCAGTTATCTGTTTCGGTTGTGTGCTCAGTCCCTGAAGATCTCTTGGGTCAAATCTGTCGATAAGGATCGACCAATGAGTGTAGTGAAAATCTCTGTTTCCACTACCAAGCCTGACCTGTGGAAAATAAATTTATATTGCTTCTGTTGAATGTACAGACTCTATCTGTTTTAATTGTTGTTTTCTCATTTTTTTATCAATATTATTCTTATATATTAAATATTGTTAAAGTGCAACAAATAGTAAAACATCGATAAAATTATACAGCTTAATTAAAGTTACAAACATTTTAACTTCCTAACCTGATAAGCTTTTTATGTGCCCATCAATGTTGTCAACTGTGATTTTGATGGTTTTCCCATTAGCCAAAGCAGAAACTACATAATGACCATTTATTTGTCCAAGGTCATCCAACATTGGCAGCTTGCTTTTTGTAGGTATTGACATTCCCAGAGTGTGTTAAAACTCCATGAGCTGGAAATGAAATTTGAAATCTAAAGCATTGTTTGATATTTAACAACACTTCAAGCTGCACTCCATAAACTCTAAATCAATATGTTTGACATTGGCATAGGTTGCTTTGAACATAAATGATTTTTATTCAAACTAAAACTAATTTGTATTAACAAAAAAATGTATTTTGAAAGTTCTAGGGTATGACTAAATGTACATATATGTCCGTTTTAGATTGGTAAGAGAAGAAATAGAAACCTGATCTACAATGTAGACTAGTAGTTTAATATATATATATATATTTATATAAAAAATGCTAATGCTAATTTATATCCCTGTTACATGTTCATGTTTTAAGGCCTGAAATAAACATACTTACTCCATTCCCTGCATTATATCTTATACATGATGCAGCAACAGCTTTTTGAAAGGCAATCATGTGGTTGTTCCGTAAGTACATGCCAAGTGCATACATAGCTGCTATGCCATGTTTTTCTCTGGAACTGCAAGATCCATTGGGCAAGACAGGGTTATCAGAAACTGCAACACCTTCGGACATTTCAAGTGCATTAATTTCAGGGGGCATCAGTATTTTCTTCTTATGAAAACTGTATGGATTATTAAGATCTACATTTTGATTTACGGTTGTTGAATACAAATGGTCAAGGCTTTGTGTTTTTGTTTTGCTTGGTATCCCAGAGTATGAATGATCAATGCTGTCTGATTTTGGACTAATAACTGAATCAATACATCTTGATGGAGATGGAGATGGCATCTTAAAAAGTGCCCTTGAACTTTTCTAGATTTTACTGGTACAGTTGTGTCCTTGAACTTCTTAACTACAGGAGAAACAGAATGAATAATTAATCTCTGTGTTCTATCCTCACTCTTCTTTAGTTCTTTCATGTTCATTTGTAAATTCAACTTCATTTCTGATAGTTTGTCCAATATTTTCAAACATGTGTCACAAACCAACAGATTTTCATGTCCTACTTTCACAAGGTCTTCAATATTGCAGCCCAGACATTCAAACTGTTTTTTCAGTAGTATGGATCGCATAGCAACATTTCTAAAGTTTTTCAAATGTCCTTGAGATGAACGATTACAGGTTAGACAGGCCCTCACTGACTTTACTGGAGTTGCTATTTCCATGGCTACAAAAGACAATAACATAGTATTAACAAAATCTGAGCATTACCTTTTCACAGGCTTGTGGTCTTCAAACTGGATATTAAACCACCGCATGCCACATCAAGTTTGTGTAGATAAACTATATACAAATGATGTTTAAGAATACACTTAATACAGCATAGTTAAGCAGGGCTTTTTTCATGCTGATTTTATAGCCGTTATTCAGTCATATTCCCAATGGCAAAACATACCTTTTTTCCAAAATCCACTAAAAAGTTAAACATTCCCAATGGTGAATGGATAGTTTCAGTTTTCAAGTATAGAAATAAAAAGATTTCAGTGTAGAAAAAGGACTGGTAGGTTGAAATAACCATTTTTTCTGATAGGTTTTCAGTTTCTATTTATAACAATTAACCAAGAAATTTTACTAATAATATTTACCCAATTAGGGTGAATTGACACTTCAATTCCAATTTCAAGGGTATGGGTCATGTTCCCAAAGTAGGGTATACCTAAGAGTAAGGAATAAATCAACAAAGTTTCAGCAAGAAAGCTTTTGTATTTTGCTTACAGGGGGATAAATGCAGCAAAAAGTTAACTGGAACTGATTGAATTAGTTATGTTTTGAAATGTAATATCTATACGGCTTTATAACTTTGTAATGATCAAATGCATGACAAATTTTGTAATGACATATTTTTAAATGATTTGTAATAATCATATGTAAAGATTTTTGTAATAACTGAAGGGTCTTTAATTGGTTATTATACATAATACTACATATGTTGTAATCCTCCATACTAAATACAGAAAGAAATTAATCATAATACTTATAAAGAATTTTGCCGGGTCATCTAACTCCCGACAGAATGTGTAATAATCAACTTTTTTGACAGTTGTACCAGGTTGATGATGTGTTCAACCTATGAAAATGTGTAAATGCTTTAGTTTAGAATAAGGTGTGATATACATCATTACATGTTGAGCAATATGGCAACTCATTTTGCTGTAATAAACTATTATACAATCTGAGAAAAAAATTACTAGTACTGGGAAAACATTCTTCAATTAGCATTAAGTGAAAATACTGACCTAAGGCCGGGGATTGAACCCACGACCTCCAGAGTGGTAGTCAGACACTTTAAACCACGTCGCTAAAGATCTATCCCAACAACAAGGCTGTTGGAAGTGACCTTATTTCACTACACTCCTCCCCCTTTTTAATGTTCAAGGCCCAGACACGCCCGCTACAGCATGTCTTGCAATCCGCATGGCCCTCCCAGACACCATTGAACAGCTCAGACCCATTCCCGCATTCACAGTTCTTTTTTGCCTCGTCGCCATTAATGTGAAAATACTGGGCTCAGGCCGGGGATTGAACCCACGACCTCCAGAGTGGTAGTCAGACACTCAAGAGCTAGCCCAACAGCAAGGCTGTTGGAAGTGACCATTTCACTACAGCTACAGAATGTGTGTAATCATCATTCTGTACAAATACTTATAATATTACTATGACTGACACTACAGTTAATGTCACAGGCAGCATATCTAAAAAAAATTGTATCATCATACTGACAGTAATGTAATCACATACTGCTACCTACAGAAAGTTGTAATCACATACTGTACAGAAATTGTAATAATCATACTGTTAAAGAAAGTTGTATAATCATCATACCTACAGTTATAAAATCATCATACTGCTACAGAAATTTGTAATCTTATACTATTACGAATGTTGTAATATCATACCTACAGAATAGTTGTAATCATCATACTGCTACGCTGAGGAAAGTTGTAATCATCATACCTACAGAAAGTTGTAATTTATCATACTGCTACAGTAAACTTGTAATCATCATACTGCTACGCTACAGAAAGTTGTAATCATCATACTGCTACAGAAAGTTGTAAATCATCATACTGCTACATAAATTTGTAATAATCACACTGCTACGCTGCAGAAAGTTGTAATCATCATACTGCTACGCTTCAGAAAGTTGTAGTCATCATCCTGCTACAGAAAGTTGTAATCATCATACTGCTACATAAAGTTGTAACTATCATACTGGTACAGAATGTTGTAATCATCATACTGCTACGCTACAGAAAGTTTAATCATCATACTGCTTCAGAAAGTTGTAATCATCATATTGCTACAGAAAGTTGTAACCATCATACTGCTACAGAATGTTGTAATCATCATACTGCTACAGAAAGTTGTATTGATCATACTGCTACAAATGTTGTTATCATCAAACTGCTACAGAATGTTGTAATCATTATACTGCTACAGAAGTTGTAATCATCATACCAGCGACAGAATGTTGTAATCATCATACTGCTACAGAAAGTTGTAATCATCATACTGCTACAGAAAGTTGTAATCACATACTGCTACAGAAAGTTGTAATCATCATACTGCTACAGATGTTGTAATCATCATACTGACTACAGGCAGTTGTATTGATCATACTGCTACAGAATGTTGTATTCATCATACTGCTGCAGAAAATTGTAATCATCAAATATCATGCATACTGCTACAGATTATTGTAATCATCATACTGCATAGATTGTTGTAATCATCATACTGCTACACGCAAGATGTAGTCATCATACTGCTACAGAATGTTGTAATCATCATACTGCTACAGTAAGATGGTAGTCATCATACTGCTACAGATGTTGTAATCATCATAACTGCTAAAGCAAAGATGTAGTCCTCATACTGCTACAGAATGTTGTAATCATCATACTGCTACAGAATGTTGTAATCATCACACTGCTACGCTGCAGAAAGTTGTAATCATCATACTGCTACGCTTCAGAAAGTTGTAGTCATCATCCTGCTGCAGAAAGTTTGTAATCATCATACTGCTACAGAAAGTTGTAACTATCATACTGGTACAGAATGTTGTAATCATCATACTGCTACGCTACAGAAAGTTGTAATCATCATACTGCTTCAGAAAGTTGTAATCATCATATTACTACAGAAAGTTGTAACCATCATACTGCTACAGAATGCTGTAATCATCATACTGCTACCGAAAGTTGTATTGGATCATACTGCTACAAAATGTTGTTATCATCAAACTGCTACAGAATGTTGGTAATCATTATACTGCTACAGAAAGTTGTAATCATCATACAGCTACAGAATGTTGTAATCATCATACTGCTACAGGATGTTGTAATCATCATACAGCTACAGAATGGTGTAATCATCATACTGCTACAGAATGTTATTATCATCATACTGCTACAGAGAGTTTAATCATCATACTGCTACAGAAAGTTGTAATCATCATACTGCTACAGAATGTTGTAATCATCATACTGCTACCAGAAAGTTGTAATCATCATACTGCTTCAGAAAGTTGTAATCATCATATTGCTACAGAATGTTGTAATCATCATACTGCTACAGAGAGTTTTAATCATCATACTGCTACAGAAAGTTGTAATCATCATACTGCTACAGAAAGTTGTAATTATCATACTGCTAAATAATGTTGTTATCATCATACTGCTACAGAATGTTGTAATCATCATACTGCTACAGAAAGCTGTAATCATCATACTGCTACAGAAAGTTGTAATCATCATACTGCTACGCTACAGAAAGTTGTAATCATCATATAACTACAGAAAGTTGAAATCATCATACTACTTCATAAAGTTGTAATCGTCATACTGCTACAGAATGTAGTTTTCATCATACTGATACAAAAAGTTGTAACCATCATACTGCTACAGAAAGTTGTAATCATTATACTGCTACAGAAAGTTGTAATCATCATACTGCTACAGAATGTTGTAATCATCATACTGCTACAGAAAGTTGTAATCATCATACTGCTACAGAATGTTGTAATCATCATACTGCTACAGAATGTTGTATTGATCATACTGCTACAGAATGTTGTAATCATCATACTGCTACAGAAAGTTGTAATCATCATACTGCTTCAGAATATTGTAATCTTCATACTGCTATAGATTGTTGTAATCATCATACTGCTACAGCAGATGTAGTCATCATACTGCTACAGAATGTGTATTGATCATACCGCTACAAAATGTTGTTATCATCAAACTGCTACAGAATGTTGTAATCATTATACTGCTACAGAAAGTTGTAATCATCATACAGCTACAGAATGTTGTAATCATCATACTGCTACAGAATGTTGTTAATCATCATACAGCTACAGAATGTTGTAATCATCATACTGCTACAGAATGTTGTAATCATCATACTGCTACAGAATGTTGTAATCACCATACTGCTACAGAAAGTTATAATCATCATACTGCTACAGAAAGTTGTAATCATCATACTGCTACAGAATGTTGTAATCATCATACTGCTACAGAAAGTTGTAATCATCATACTGCTACGCTACAGAAAGTTGTAATCATCATACTGCTACAGAAAGTTGAAATCATCATACTGCTACAGTAACTTGTAATCATCATACTGCTACGCTACAGAAAGTTGTAATCATCATACTGCTACAGAAAGTTGTAATCATCATACTGCTACAGAAAGTTGTAATCATCATACTGCTACAGAATGTTGTAATCATCATACTGCTACAGAAAGTTGTTATTATCATACTGCTACAGAAAGTTATAATCATCATACTGCTACAGAAAGTTGTAATCATCATACTGCTTCAGAAAGTTGTAATCATTATATTGCTACAGAAAGTTGTAACCATCATACTGCTACAGAATTTTGAAATCATCATACTGCTACAGAAAGTTGTATTGATCATACTGCTACAAAATGTTGTAATCATCAAACTGCTACAGAATGTTGTAATTATTATACTGCTACAGAAAGTTGTAATCATCATACAGCTACAGAATGTTGTAATAATCATACTGCTACAGAATGTTGTAATCATCATACAGCTACAGAATGTTGTAATCATCATACTGCTACAGAATGTTGTAATCATCATACTGCTACAGAGAGTTTTAATCATCATACTGCTACAGAAAGTTGTAATCATCATACTGCTACAGAATGTTGTAATCATTATACTGCTACAGAAAGTTGTAATCATCATACTGCTACAGAATGTTGTAATCATCATACTGCTACAGAAAGCTGTAATCATCATACTGCTACAGAAAGCTGTAATCATCATACTGCTACGCTACAAAAAGTTTTAATCATCATATTGCTACAGAAAGTTGTAATCATCATCCTACTTCATAAAGTTGTAATCGTCATACTGCTACAGAATGTTGTTATCATCCTACTGATACAGAAAGTTGTAACCATCATACTGCTACAGAAAGTTGTAATCATTATACTGCTACAGAATGTTCTAATCATCATACTGCTACAGAAAGTTGTAATCATCCTACTGCTACGCTACAGAAAGTTGTAATCATCATACTGCTACAAAAAGAAGTATTCATCATACTTCTACAGAAAGTTATAATCATCATACTCCTATAGAATGTTGTAATCATCATACTGCTACAGAAAGTTGTAATCATCATACTGCTACAGAATGTTGTAATCATCATAATGTTACAGAAAGTTGCCATCATCATATCGCTACAGAAAGTTGAAATCATCATATTGCTACAGAAAGTTTTAATCATCATACTGCTACGCTACAAAAAGTTGTTATCATCTTACTGCTACAGACAGTTGTAATCATAATACTGCTACAGAATGTTGTAATTTGATGGATTTTGACTTCTTGTCTATTCATGAAGATTTCAATGGCTGCAGCATTCCCCTCATGTCCCATTCGCCTGAACCCCATACCTGTGTCCTACAAGTACAAAACTTTCAGTTGCATATACACAGTCATCGTGGAATTCCACGACTGCATCAATCATGTCCTCTTGGGCGAATCCGCCGTGCATTACAGCACCATGGCATGGTTCTTTGACACAGACTTTACAGGCGGTCCGTCATTACAGTCCAGTGAAGTTTGAAGATGACCAGTGTCGGCGTTCTAGTAGTTCGAGAACCAGCTCATGTTCTCCGGCTCGGACAGGTTTAAATGTCTAAAAGAAACAGAAACTGAGTAGTCAGGCGGAGTCATCGGACCATGAATATGGGGAAGTAAGGAAGCCTAGTTCTCATAGTGCTGGGCACCACACAACACCCAGTTCTAAAGAACAGCGGGATAGTGAACAAAGTGATACGTGTGGACAACGGAATCTGGTGACCGGAAGTACAAGTAAAATTACTGCAGGTGGTAGGTCAAAGTCACCAGAGGACACAAGAGGTTCCTCACGCAACCGGAAGCGGATAACCGGAAGTATAAGTAAAATTACTGCAGGTGGTAGGTCTTATAGATCACCATCTTCCAGTAAGTCAAAGTCATCAGAAGACAAAAGAAATTCTTCACACAACCGGAAGCGGACAACCGGAAGTACAAGTAAAATTACTGCAGGTGGTAGGTCTTGTAGATCACCATCTTCCAGTAGGTCACAGTTACCAGAAGACAGAAGTGACTCTTCGCGCAACCGGAAGCGGACAACCGGAAGTAGGAGTAGAATAACTGCTGGTGGTAGGTCTTATAGATCACAATCTTCCAGTAGGTCACAGTCACCAGAAGACAGAAGAAGGTCTTCACGTAGCAGTCGGAAGTGTAAGACTTACAGCGACAAGGGTCACCGGAAGTCACCAACAAGAGATAATGGAAGGACTTATAGGTCTCCATTATCATCATCTAAAAAACGGTTGACGGTTTCACACAAGACCAACGGACGACAATCAAGAAGTAGAAAAGTAAATGTGCATAGATCGTCGTCCAGTTCAGAGTCAGATGGGGGTGTGAGACCACGTAGGTGTCCATCAGTACACATGAAAAGTAAAAGGAAAACAAGAAAGACACATTCAAGTCGTTCATCAAGCCCAAACTCCGAATCGAGGTCAAGGTCACATAAAGATAAGGAAAAAAACAGTCGAAAGTACGATAACGATGGTTCTTCTCAAAAACGTAGCTCTCGAAGACAGAGTGATCATCTGAAACACCCGTTATGATGGGAAAACCAGTTGGTTATCATTTAAGCGAAAATTTGATAGCTACCAAAAGGTGATAAATTGGTCGGAAGACGAATGCAAAGATTATCTGTTGTGAAGTTGAGAGGGCAAGTCTCTTGACTTCTTCACTATAACGACAACAGAAAATGAACGATATTCGTTTCGTCGGTTAATGAAGTCGTTGGAGTCTCGTTTTGGTACCAAGTGGTAACTTCGTGAGACATCGAAAGCTAAGTTCCGGCAGGCTGTGCAAGGGCAGGAGGAGTCGTTGGAAGATTGGGCCGACCGTGTGCTTACTTTAGCCACACCAGCATTTGCGGACCTTTCAGAGGACCACATGCGGTATAAAGCGATTGCCCGGTTTTGCCAGGGGTGTAATGACAAAGAGGCAGCAATAGCATGCTTGTTTGGAAAATCCCTCGAGCATGGAAGAAGCCCTCGACCTGGTGAAACAGCACCAATACATATCGCTGGCAAAAAGAACAGACGGGGCCGTGAAGACATATCAGTAAATGCTGTGCAGTCATCTTCCGAAGCAAAGACAGAAGAGCTTATAGCATCTGCTTTGAAAGAATTTGCCAAGCAAATGCACATTACATTGTACATTTAAATCATATTGACAACGGTAAAGAGAAGCAGTCCACTGAGCAAGGGACAAGTTCCGGAGGACCAAGTGACTCAAAAAAGGAAGGTTCTTTCGTAGTGAAAATCAAGGTTGGTGATTTAGAACTGAATGCAAAGTTGGATTCACTACATTATAAATTTGTTATGATCATGTAAAAAAAAGTTCAAAAATGACTTTTTTTCTATTAATGCCAAAACAGCAAAATTTCAATCTTTTCATGTTGTTCAAGACTTGTGCTAGTTACTACACACCTAATACATGTATAATGACCATGTCAGGCATGCAGATAAAAAAAGTTAAAAAAAGACTTTTCTTTCTATCAATGCCAAAACAGCAAAACTTTTTTCTTTTTATGTTGTTCAAGAGTTGAAATATTATTATACACATTATAAATGTATAATTACCATGTCAGGCATGCAAATAAAAAAAATAAAAAAGACTTTTCTATCAATGCCAAAATAGCAAAACTTCTATCTTTTCAGGTTGTTCAAGACTTGTGCTAGTTACTACACACATTATTTATGTATAATGACCATGTCAGGCATGCAAATAAAAAAAGTTCAAAAATGACTTTTTTCTCTATCAATGCCAAAACAGCAAAATATCTATTTTTTCAGGTTGTTCAAGAGTTGTGCTAGTTACTTAACACATTGTATGTATAATGACCATGTCAGGCATGCAAATAAAATAGTTAAAAAATGATTTATTTTCTATCAATGCCAAAACATCAAAATATCTTTTTTTTCAAGTTGTTTTAGAGATGTGCTAGTTACAACACACATTATAAATTTGTTATGACCATGACAGGCATGCAAATCAAAAAAAAGTTCAAAAATGACATTTTTTCTATCAATGCCAAAACATCAACAAAAAAATTCTTTTCAAGTTGTTTTAGAGTTGTGCTGGTTACTACAGACATTATTAATTTGTTAAGACCATGTCAGGCATGCAAATAAAAAAGGTTCAAAAATGACTTTTTTTCTATCAATGCCAAAACATGAAAATTTCTTATTTTTCAAGTTGTTTTTGAGTTCAGCAAGATACTACACACATTATTGATTTGCTATGTCAGGCATGCAAATAAACAAAAGTTCAAAAGTGAGTTTTTTTCTATCATTGCCAAAACAGCAACATTTCTTTCTTTTTATGTTTCTTAAGAGATGTGCTAGTTATTACACACATTATAAATTTGTTATGACCATGTCAGGCATGCAAATAAAAAAAGTTCAAAAATGACTTTTTTTATCAATGCCCAAACAGCAAAATTTCTATGTTTTCATGTTGTTAAAGACTTGTGCTAGTTAGTACACTCATAATAAATGTATAATGACCATGAAAGACAAGGAAATAAAAAAAAGTTCAAAAATGACTTTTTTTCTATCAATGCCAAAACATCAAAATTTGTTTATTTTTATGTTGTTCAAGAGTTGGGCTATTTACTACACACATTATAAATGTGTAATTACCATGTCAGGCATGCAAATAAAAAAGTTCAAAAATGACTTTTTTTCTATCAATGCCAAAATAGCAAAATTTATATCTTTTCAGGTTGTTCAAGAGTTGTGCTAGTTACTACACTGATTACAAATTTGTTATGCATGTTAGGCATGCATATGAAAAAAGTTCAAAAATGACTTTTTCTCTATCAATGCCAAAGCAGCAAAATTTCTTTCTTTTTAAGTTGTTTTAGAGATATGCTAGTTACTTCACACATTATAAATTTGTTATGACCATGTCAGGCATGCAAACAAAAAAAGTTCAAAAATGACAAAAACAGCAAAATTTCTATCTTTTCAGGTTGTTCACGAGTAGGCTAGTTACCACACACATTATCGATGCATAATGTCAGGCATGCAAATAAAAAAAATTCAAAGAAATGACGCAAATAAATAAAAGTTCAAAAATGCCTTTTTTTCTATAATGCCAAAACAGCAAAATTTCTTTCTTTTTAAATTGTTTTTTAGTTCAGCAAGTTACTTCACACATTATAAATTTGTTATGACCATGTCAGGCATGCAAATAAAAAAAGTTTTGACTTTTTTCCTAACAAGGCCAAAACAGCAAAATTTCTATCATTTCAGGTTGTTCAAGAGTCGTGCTAGTTACTACACACATTATAAATTTGTTATGACCATTGATAGAAAAAAGTCATTTTTGAACTTTTTGTTATTTGCATGCCTGACATGGTAATTATATATTTATAATGTGTGTTATAATATCCTAACTCTTGAACAACATAAAAAGAAACAAATTTTGATGTTTTGGCATTGATAGAAAAAAAGTCATTTTTGAACTATTTTTATTTGCATGGTCATCATACATTAATAATGTGTGTAGTAGAAAAAGTCTTGAAGAACCCGAAAAGATAGAAATTTTGCTGTTTTGGCACATTCTATACATAGATGGTGACTGACGTCACTACGTTATTGTCACCTCTATGCTAGGACGCATCACATTCCCCTGGTTAGGGGATTTGTGATTCCGCCAAAATAGTTCCGCGTAGGAATGAATATTTTTTTTTTATGAGAAAAACGGTGTTGAATATGTGTTTAAAATGGAATGTTATTTAAAGAAATGTTATTAAATTATGTTTAAGGGTGATTTCAAATGTCTATAAAGAAGAATTGCAATTATTAGAAACATGTTTATCTGTCTTACTTTCGCTTTCACAATGGCAATGGTAAACATGGCAAGTCCAAGAGATATCATACTTGAGGTTGCTAAAAAGGGAGGATTTCCTATGCCACTGAAGGATCTGCAAATCGAAGCGTTACTTTGTGTCATTGAAAAACGTGACATTATGGCTATACTCCCAACAGGTTATGGTAAAAGCCTGATTTACCAGCTGGCACCACTTATCCTTAAAGATTATTATAATCTACAGAAGTATGTTTGCATCGTGTTGACACCTTTGAACAGTATTATGCAAGATCAGATCATTGCACTGCAAAAGATTGGAGTACAAGCCTGTTGTTTGGACTATTAACTGTCATGGTGGTCAAGCATTGTTTGATGATGATGATGATGAAGAGGGTGCTAAATCAGATGGAGATGTAATATTAACGGTCCCTATGTCCGATATTGCTGATGGAAAGTTCCCATTGGTGTAGTCTCACCCCGAGGCGCTTTTAAGCACTGATACGGGGAAATCCTTGATACAAAATTTGGAGAATAAAAAAATAATTTCGTGCATAGCTGTAGACGAGGCACACATGATTCTGGAATGGTAATTGTTTCTATTATTTATACTGATGTTTAATACATATACACATGGCTGGTAGATTTAACACTTGAAAAATTGTGATTAAACAGGTACTTAATCCACCCTGATCCAGGTCTCCAAGTCACCTCACCAACAAATTTTCACCTACACGATTATAGCCATTCACTAGGCAAATATGAAGATATTCACTGAGTAAGATATGTGAAATACTCCAGAGTTTGGCAGTTATTTCACCAATCTTGATCTTAAATTTGATCCTCAAACTGATCCTGGATCATGTACTAATTCCAATTTCAATGACTGCATGACTACTGAAATGCTTGGAAAATTTTCATGTGTATTCCGTTTTATATTCTGAACAATTAACCCTTTGCATGCTGGGAAATTTGTCGTCTGCTTAAATGTTGTCTGCTAAATTTCTAAAATTAGCATTTTCTTCGATTTGTTTTTCAAAGAATGCTATCAGAATAGCAAACAGTTTGGATCCTGATGAGACGCCACGTTTTGAGGCGTCTCATCTGGATCCAAACTGTTTGCAAAGGCCTTTAAATTCCGGTTCCAGCGCTCAAAGGGTTAAGGAAGAACAATCTTTAATGAAGTATGACTGAGTTACGATAATACTTGATCCCGATATAACTTTTGGCACTTGATCCTTTGTGAACATGGGGCCAGATGATCACTTCAGGATGCATTTTTTTTTAAACAACACACACAACTGAATAATATGTGTTTATTAATACATAAAATACATATATAAGTCCAAAAGAGGTATAATGATAAACACAATAATGACATCAATAATGCTTGACTGTTTTAAAATGGTTTATGATTATGACAATGATGGTCAGCTGACGACAATCATTTGAGACACTGCATACAGTTTTCTGCTCAACAACTCTGAATTGACACTTGTAAGAACTACACAGCAATTTTTAAAATAAGTTAAAACAGGGTCATTATCCATTTTTTTTTCACTGAAAATGTTTCATACTTAAAAGAGCAAAACCATGGGATAGTATTATGGACCTATGTCTCTGGCTCATCTAACCTGACAGATAATTGATTTCCAATCCTGTGCATTTTATGTCATGTTTTTCTTTCACAAATAAAAACATTCAATAATACAAGTTGACATGAGGTGAGGTAGCAACAATTGTAAGATTGAATGACAAAAGTCTAAGTAACACATATTGAATTTCACTTAAATAATTCAAATAAGACAGGAAATTTTACTAATAACACTATTTGTACCTCAATTTCATCAATATCATAACAGTTTTATCATATACATGTTTTTATAATTATATACACGGACAAGTACAACACGAATTTATTTATAATATTACGTTAAAATATAACTCACAGTTAGGCTGAGAAAATAAACATGTCACTCATGACCAGAACAACCAAGACTCACACAACTTTTGTCACCAGTGGCTATTTAAAAACATTATAATGAATAAATCATGCAAAACAAGTTAAAAGCTACACAATTTTTAATAGTTAACACAAATTGAAAATAAATAAGGAAGTGTTTGCATATTTCATCTAAACAAGAGATGTGTTTGTCAGAAACACAATGCCCCCTATTGCGCCGCTTTGAATCCATATCTTTGACCTTGAAGGATGACCTTGACCTTTCACCACTCAAAATGTGCAGCTCCATGAGATACAAAATGTACACATGCATGCCAAATATCAAGTTGCTACATGTATCTTCAATATTGAAAAAGTTATTGCAAAACTTTAACCTTCGTTAAAGTTTTAGGTTAAAGTTTTGGGACAGAATAACAGACAGACAGACAGGCCAAAAACAATATACCCCCGATCATTCGATCCGGGGGCATAACAATGATTGCATGAACAAGACTGACGTATGCTTCATCAATCACATATTACTATAAGTGAAGTAGACCACTCTCCATTGCACATATGTGCCCTCACAAAAAGATTTCTCCTTTTAAAATACTTAACCTGATAATACAAATGTCATACTAGTAACTATGTTTTCCAACAATTTTGGGTAAAAATATCCAGTGGAGTAAGTTCATAAGGTGACAACTATTCATAGAAAGTTTGCACTGTTTTTGCTTCTGATATTTGGGAAGAGAAAAAATGGATGTTATATAGTTAGATGAAAAGTAGAATTCTTGTCTTCTTACATAAATGTAATAACATGCATTCTTATGTGATGCCATGGTTATAGGTCCAGTAAATGCAATAAAACTTTTTTTCTGACATATTTTAGCAATCAGACTGTAAAAATTGTAAATGGTTTGACAATTGATACATATTTCTTTAAACAATTAATATAAAAATATTGTGCATCTGGTAGAAGGAATTGCTGGTTGCTAAAATCAAATTTTTGACGGTCTGTGCTCAATATTTACACATGATTTATTTTAAAGGTTACAAAACAATATTAATGTTCCATTAATATTAAGCGCCATAAACCATTTCTCAGACTTCAGGTGTGTGTTTTTATGTTGTTGTTTTTTTACACAATTTAATTTTCATGTGCACTTACGTTAAAGAAGGATACAAAACTTGAGTGCAAATAGCAAAAAAACCAACATTTTTTTCAATTTTGCAAAAATAAGTGTGGAAGATCTGACTACAAAAATCAATTTAACGAGTCCTTATTGGCATTAACAGCATCCCTTATTAGTCTTCATTGTCATCAAAAGCAAGCTTATTAACTGCTCTGGAGCTGTGCCTGATTATAAAGTCCTTTAATTTGTCTTTGTTCACAGCACCAATCACATTTGATGAAATTTTCTTGAAAGGATTCATTTGTCTACCCTTCTGATAGTTGAAAGGCCTTATTTTTCGAATTGCATCCCCTAATCTTGAAATATCTTCTGATATTGACTTTCTGGAGTGTCTCTTTATGTGTCTTGCTTCCTTCTAGTCCATTTACCATTGCACTGATTACAGGTGCTGCTTTCGATATTCTTAGCATAGCTTTATCACTTTTTCCGGCTCCAAGTCCTCTAATTACATGTTTGACAAGACGAATATTATTCTCCTGTTCCATGTCTGCTGGTTTGTTTTTTCCCGGTCGGCCTTTTCTGTTGACCAACAATCCCAGTTTCACTCTAGCACTTTCAAAGTCTGACAACAGGCATTCAGTTTTAGTAAGGAAGTTGACACACTCAATAGCATACTTTGATTTGTAGGATGACAATCCTATAAACAGTGGAATGAATCGTTTCATAAGAATTGTAATCATGTCTATATCACCTGATTTTATTGCATCATTGAACATGATAAAATCCATTGCAACTCTGACAATCCCAAGGCTGTATGAAAACACACCATCTTCTGCTTCGTCAGTTTTACAATCTTCAGGCACTCTTATGCGGACAGCTTCACCTGAAAGCCAAACAAAATTATTTTTACAATAGAAAAGCTATCATCATAAACAAATAACTTAAAGATACAATAAGTTGTAATTTACCTCTGACTTATTAGACTGACATATGTTAAAAAAGCGAGTTTCCAATTAAAGGTTACACATACCAGGAAATAATATAATATTTTTGATAAAAAAAAAAGAAAGAAAAATCAAGACGAGGCATTCAGTAAATGCACATGATCTGGATTGGATGTTTATTAGTGAGTTTTGTGAAACAAAGCACAAATTAGGTCAATGTCAAATATGGGTTTGAATTAAGAATTTATATCTAATTACCATTTATGATAAGATCAATGGTTTTCCCGACATCTTTTGAAGGCACCGTAACACAGTACAAATGGCCACTGCGCCAAAGGTATATTTTAGCATCTTTTGGAGCAGAGTATGGGCAGAACAGTGTATCCACCACTTTGGTCACTTGCTCCTGTAACCACTGCTTCTTCCCTTTGGTATTAGAAGTCTTCACTTCTTCCGGAACCAGAGACCCCATGTCTGTCTTGCAATCAGCCCCCCATCTTTCACAAGCTAACTCTATCACAAGAGCTCTGAAAAGATGTAAAATAATTAACAAACAATAAAATAAAAGCTACAATGACAGGGCCTAAGACATTACTGTTAATTGTATTACTCTGAGCCATCACCAACTCTAACAACCCTGTGTTAGCCCTTATACTAAATGATGAAACCACTGTGTCAACATTTATTATGTTGAATCGCTGGTAATAGCAAATGGCAAACAACTACAGTCATGCATAACACTAAAGTGCCAATTTTCTATGTAAATCTCTTAATAGGCATTCAAAATATATTTCTATAATTTTGCTCAAGCAAGAACCAACACAGTCAACAGATTATATGATGATAATGTTAATTTATAATGACAGCATATAAGTGTACAAACCTAGTGACAGTTATGAGGAAGTCTTTGTGTGATTCATATCCATTAGCCTTAACTGGCCCATTAACGTTTGTTCTATGAAGAATTGCTCTGTACTGGGCAAGTGATCCCTCTTCACGAGCTGTTTCTGGTATGTAGAAGGTTTTGATGATTTTCTGAAAATACATAACACACATTTTGTTTCATTTCAGGGGACAGCAGTTTCGACAAGACTTCATTAGAATAGGTTCTGATCTCTTGGCAAGGTTTACTAACATTCCTGTTCTCGTGTTCACTGCTACAGCTTCACCAGATGCTCAAAAGAAGATATGCGCAAGTCTTCAACTTAAAACTCCAAAGATAATAGCAATGAATCCTGATAGACCAAACATTAAATATATTAAAACTGAACGACCGTCTTCTTCAAACACACAAGACCATCTGGATGAGATCCTTACTCCTATGGCTGAACAGCTTATCAAAGAAAAACATCAATATCAACTTACTATCATGTACACGGACACACATGTAATAAGCTATGCCTATGCTTTCTTTGAGAAAAAAATGGTTGACCTTCAGTATGTGGGAGATGCCGTGCCGGAGAACAGACTTTTTGCTCAGTACCACCAAACATACACAGAAAAAATGAAACAACACATAGTCAAAGAGATATGCAAAGAAAATTCGAAGATCAGACTCATATTTGCAACTGTAGCCCTTGGAATGTGACTAAATGCACCAAATATCAGAACTGTTATTCATTACAAGCCACCAACTTCCTTCGAAAAGTACTTTCAGGAAACTGGCCGGGCCGGAAGGGATGGATTACCAAGTACGGCAGTTATGTATTATAACAATACTGACAAACGAAGAAATCGACCAGGAATAGAGCGGCAAATGATACAATATTGCAAGAACAGTTCAAAATGCATGAGACTATTAATGCTGGAATGTTTTGGATATTCAAAAAGTGAAAATATTGATAACAACTTGTGTTGTAGTATTTGTGATAAGAATCTTTAAACAACAGTTGCCTAATACAAAACAAGAATTAGCCTATATGAAAAATGTCACTATAGAGATACCATTCACATACCTCTAACAAGTCTTGCTGAACATGAAATAGTTCTTCGATGACTGGAGACAACTGGTCAAACCTCTCTGTTCGACTGTGAGTACCAGATCTCAGAACGCGTGCCGAATCAAATGTTACCCGTGTCAGCTGATCACCACCCAGGGGAATACTGGCCATGTTGTTAAACTCATCACCTGAAAATAACCCAAACAAATAATTAATTGTTGCATTTTATTTGTTTCATAAAAATACTAATTTGTTTCAATGCACATTCTTGTAGTATTTTTAATTGTTTATGTTTTCTTTACCCATATACAATATATTTGGTATGCCTAAAGTTTAGGACACTGTGATTAAAGAATTTAAGTGTTATGTGCGTATTTTTCCGAATAATAGAGACACGTATAAATGGAGAAGACAATTAACTTTTTTCCTTGTTTTCCCTCTGTTATTGTATTCATAAATGAAAACTTTGAGCTTTATGTATATAAAACGAAAATGCTTAATATGGTGTTTGTGAAACAGAAAGCCAGCAAAAACATTTTCATTAGTATTAGCAATAATAAATACCATTTCTGACACAAACATTTTTGTAGAATGGGAATAGTGTATAACATAATGATGTATATTGTAACTGAACAGAGTTTCAAACAGTTTATCAAGCAACTAAACTGTAATATGTTGCAACATATAAGGGAAAGATCTAGGATCCGATATGGTACAGGGTGCTGCATAAAAGGAGCAGGGTGGAAATTTGGACCAAAAAATTTCTTTTAGTTTGCTATATCCAGGGTACTCATTAGTCAAATGCATGTGATCAAGGGTTTAAAGTACATCAGCTGCAATTTTCATTAAATATTTGGGAAAATTAAATATTTTCATAATTTTTTGTTGGTCAGAACAGAGGGGCAGGAGGGAAGAACAAAAAAGGAGCAGGTTGCAGCACCCTCCTGTTTTACTTTAGATCTTTCCCTAGACATACATTGTATATAACTAAAGCAAAGCAAAAGTAAACAGTGTGGCCGTAACACATGCTTATTACGTCATATTTTACTAGTATGCGAAGCAGGAAAGTGTAAACATCGTTGAAAATTTTAAAAATCCATGTTAAGTATCTTATTTTTCAATTGACTTTAATGAAATAAAGAAGAGACTTTTGAGCCGATACAAAAAACCCATAATAACACAAACTGAAATAGATAAAAACGGACTATGTAAATATTTCAACAAAAGCATGACACCTTGTGCACATTTTCCTTCTTTCTGGGGGAATTTGTTTTTAAATTAGGGAAAAAAATAAACCTTTGGGGTCAAATTTTCGGCCTCAAAAATATGCCCTGTAAAGAATATGGAAAAACAACAAGAACATGAACTTGGAAACTGTGGTCTAACTCGAACTAAATACCTCTCCCAGCAGATGTATATAATGACTCTATGGTTCCTAATATAGTGTCCATTATCTAAACACAATTAGGTAATGACTTTGGGTCTTTCATGAACACCTAATTAAAAAAAATCCATGTAGCTTAGTTCTTAACTATTTACTAGTTTATATTAGTATATATATATATATATATATATATATATATATATATATATATATATATATATATATATATATATATATATATATATATATATATATATATATATATATATATATATATATATATATATTCTTTAGGAAAATATCTAGGACCACTTAAGTTATACAGGGTGCTGCTTAAGTGTTAACCTTTTAGTAAACACTTATTTTTGTTATTAGTAAATTCATTTGCATAAAAAGACAAGACTGTGTATTTTGGTGATTAGTTAACATGGCAACATAATTGGTGTATTTTTAACATGTCCATTATGCTGTTGCTACTTGATTATATTGTTAACAGGTATTTGATTAAAGAAAGATTCCTATTTTAAAACAGTTTTGCTTGTTGTTTGAATAATGTTTTAAGTGTGTTTTATTCTAGAAAGTGACCATTTTTCCTACCAAAAAGCTGTAGGGTTGGTCATTTTTGCAAACTACAATGTTAAGAGAATCTCAATTAACCAAAAAGTCAAAATGTGATTTTAGACCACAAGACTGATTTTCCCAGCTGCGGTCACATATAATGAAGTTAATTGTCAAAATGTACAAAATTTGAATTTAGCCAATTCCATTATTCATTTAATCATATTTATTTGTCCTACTTACAAACATTGGATGAACTTGTGATGGTCTATCAACCACTTGTCTGTATTTATGGTCCACAAGACGAGGTGTTGCCGTAGAAAACATGGACAATGGCTGTATTTCTTCTACCAGTATCCGCATGACAAGCTGAGTACATCTTTTCCTACGAATAAAGAAAATCAAAGCGCTAAAGGCACTGAATTTGTTCGGCATCGCTGTTGTATAATCTTAGACGCAACTCAGTTTTCAAAATTATGTTATAGCTTTTTATATCGTAAGTTTGAAATGACCACGACCCATTCAAATTTATAAAGAGCTTGTCTTAAAGCACTGGTCGAGATGTGTTGTTTTTTTACAAATCATTAATAAAAAGCTTTAAGCTTCATTTTAGGAAAACAGGGCTTAATGCATATGCATTAATTGTCATCCCAGTACCAGAAACTCTCTTTAAACGAAAAACACCACAATATCAGAAAGTGTCGTCCTTGATTAGCCTGTGCACATTGCACAGGCTAATCAGTGTGCACAGGCTAATCTTTTATGACATGCATTAAGCCCCGTTTTCCTTGAAAGCAGCCAATATGTACAGATTTCAATGACAAACACTAGACTGGCCAATGTTGTCTTACAATCTGTTAAATACTTTTGAATACATACACACTTTGTAGTGTACCAGTGGAGACTATAAACAGGCAGATGCGGTGGATAGGCTAGGATCGTCTGCTTAATTTTACTGCAGTTATCCATACAGGTAGTGGTAACGGTTCCTTGCGTACTTAACGCAGACTGACTTGAAAAATTGTCTCTACATTATTTGTGAGCTAACGCTCACAAATAAAAACTGAACATTACCTTATGTAATTATCTGAATTGAAAATGTATTGCTGGATTACAAACAGAAAGGTTGCAATTCAATTAACATGGTTAACTGTTTCTTATTGTTCTTTTCTTCACTCACATGTTGTATTTGTGCTACTTTCAATCAAGTTGAAAAAATAAATGAATACCTTAATGCTTCATGTTCGTTTGAAGACAAGAAGAAGATGGTAGGGTCAGGTCCTTGGGCAGTTATCTGTTTCGGTTGTGTGCTCAGTCCCTGAAGATCTCTTGGGTCAAATCTGTCGATAAGGATCGACCAATGAGTGTAGTGAAAATCTCTGTTTCCACTACCAAGCCTGACCTGTGGAAAATAAATTTATATTGCTTCTGTTGAATGTACAGACTCTATCTGTTTTAATTGTTGTTTTCTCATTTTTTTATCAATATTATTCTTATATATTAAATATTGTTAAAGTGCAACAAATAGTAAAACATCGATAAAATTATACAGCTTAATTAAAGTTACAAACATTTTAACTTCCTAACCTGATAAGCTTTTATGTGCCCATCAATGTTGTCAACTGTGATTTTGATGGTTTTCCCATTAGCCAAAGCAGAAACTACATAATGACCATTTATTTGTCCAAGGTCATCCAACATTGGCAGCTTGCTTTTTGTAGGTATTGACATTCCCAGAGTGTGTTAAAACTCCATGAGCTGGAAATGAAATTTGAAATCTAAAGCATTGTTTGATATTTAACAACACTTCAAGCTGCACTCCATAAACTCTAAATCAATATGTTTGACATTGGCATAGGTTGATTTGAACATAAATGATTTTTATTCAAACTAAAACTAATTTGTATTAACAAAAAAATGTATTTTGAAAGTTCTAGGGTATGACTAAATGTACATATATGTCCGTTTTAGATTGGTAAGAGAAGAAATAGAAACCTTATCTACAATGTAGACTAGTAGTTTAATATATATATATATATTTATATAAAAAATGCTAATGCTAATTTATATCCCTGTTACATGTTCATGTTTTAAGGCCTGAATAAACATACTTACTCCATTCCCTGCATTATATCTTATACATGATGCAGCAACAGCTTTTTGAAAGGCAATCATGTGGTTGTTCCGTAAGTACATGCCAAGTGCATACATAGCTGCTATGCCATGTTTTTTCTCTGGAACTGCAAGATCCATTGGGCAAGACAGGGTTATCAGAAACTGCAACACCTTCGGACATTTCAAGTGCATTAATTTCAGGGGGCATCAGTATTTTCTTCTTATGAAAACTGTATGGATTATTAAGATCTACATTTTGATTTACGGTTGTTGAATACAAATGGTCAAGGCTTTGTGTTTTTGTTTTGCTTGGTATCCCAGAGTATGAATGATCAATGCTGTCTGATTTTGGACTCATAACTGAATCAATACATCTTGATGGAGATGGAGATGGCATCTTAAAAAGTGCCCTTGAACTTTTTCTAGATTTTACTGGTACAGTTGTGTCCTTGAACTTCTTAACTACAGGAGAAACAGAATGAATAATTAATCTCTGTGTTCTATCCTCACTCTTCTTTAGTTCTTTCATGTTCATTTGTAAATTCAACTTCATTTCTGATAGTTTGTCCAATATTTTCAAACATGTGTCACAAACCAACAGATTTTCATGTCCTACTTTCACAAGGTCTTCAATATTGCAGCCCAGACATTCAAACTGTTTTTTCAGTAGTATGGATCGCATAGCAACATTTCTTAAGTTTTTTAAATGTCCTTGAGATGAACGATTACAGGTTAGACAGGCCCTCACTGACTTTACTGGAGTTGCTATTTCCATGGCTACAAAAGACAATAACATAGTATTAACAAAATCTGAGCATTACCTTTTCACAGGCTTGTGGTCTTCAAACTGGATATTAACCACCGCATGCCACATCAAGTTTGTTAGATAAACTATATACAAATGATGTTTAAGAATACACTTAATACAGCATAGTTAAAGCAGGGCTTTTTCATGCTGATTTTATAGCCGTTATTCAGTCATATTCCCAATGGCAAAACATACCTTTTTTCCAAAATCCACTAAAAAGTTAAACATTCCCAATGGTGAATGGATAATTTCAGTTTTCAAAGTATAGAAATAAAAAGATTTTCAGTGTAGAAAAAGGACTGGTAGGTTGAAATAACCATTTTTCTGATAGGTTTTCAGTTTCTATTTTATAACAATTAACCAAGAAATTTTACTAATAATATTTACCCAATTTAGGGTGAATTGACACTTCAATTCCCAATTTCAAGGGTATGGGTCATGTTCCCAAAGTAGGGTATACCTAAGGTAAAGGAATAAATCAACAAAGTTTAAGCAAGAAAGCTTTTGTATTTTGCTTACAGGGGGATAAATGCAGCAAAAAGTTAACTGGAACTGATTGAATTAGTTATGTTTTGAAATGTGAATATGGATATAAGAGGCTTTATAACTTTCAAATAAACTTTTTGCTGATTGATAACAAATGCCATGACAATGTTTTGAAATACTAATTATGTTATTATTATGTAAATGATTTTTAATAATTCTCTGAAGGGTGAACTTTAATTGGCTATTTTTGACAAATAACTGCATATGCTGTCTTGCCTAATCTGTTATAATACAAAATAAATTTTACCCTTTATTTTTACATCTTCTCACATTAACACTAAATCCCGAAAGAAATTATCGCGGTAAAAAAAATCAAAGTTTTTTGCCGGGTTATTCTAACCTGGTTGACTGACTGTACAATATCATACCACTTTCGGAGACTTACATGTAGTACCACATAAGAATATGTGTTCAAACCTATGAAAATGTGTAAATGCTTTAGTTTAGAATAAAGGTGTGATATACATCATTACATGTTGAGCAATATGGCAACTCATTTTGCTGTAATAAACTATCATACAATCTGAGAAAATAATTACTAGTACATGGGAAAACATCTTCAATTAGCATTAATGTGAAAATACTGACCTAAGGCCGGAGATTGAACCCACGACCTCCAGAGTGGTAGTCAGACACTTTAACCACGTCGCTAAAGATCTATCCCAACAACAAGGCTGTTGGAAGTGACCTTATTTCACTACACTCCTCCCCCTTTTTAATGTTTCAAGGCCCAGACACGCCCGCTACAGCATGTCTTGCATCCGCATGGCCCTCCCAGACACCATTGAACAGCTCAGACCCATTCCCGCATTCACAGTTCTTTTTTGCCTCGTCGCCATTAATGTGAAAATACTGGGCTCAGGCCGGGGATTGAACCCACGACCTCCAGAGTGGTAGTCAGACACTCAAGAGCTAGCCCAACAGCAAGGCTGTTGGAAGTGACCTTATTTCACTACAGCTTTACAGTAATGTGTGTGGTTCATTATTGTAAAATACTATATAATATTACTATGACATTGACACTGACAGTTAATGTCACAGGCAGCAGTATCATAAAAAAAATTGCCTCCCCCCCGGACCATACCCCCCCCCCCTCGAGCTTACCCCAGGGGTTCCAGATTGTTAAATGTACACCTATTGTGTATGGTTTAACTTTCCAACAACGAATATTGACAAAAAATAACAGTTTAAAAAAATACCCCTCTTATAGGTATTATATATACATTGTATATATAATACATATACGAGGGTTATTTTTTCATACTGTGTATTTTTGTCAATATTCGTTGTTGAAAAGTCAAACCATACACAATAGATGTACATTTATCAATTTGGAACCCCTGAGGTAAGCTCGAGGGGGGGGGGAGGTCCGGGGGGGGGGGGAATTTATGATACTGCTGCCTGTGGTTAATGTAATATATCAAATAGCTTTTTATTGGTGATTTATCGTATTTCATCTAATTAAACTTACAGCCAAACAATGTATGCAACAATAAATAATAACTACAACTTACATGATTGTAAATGGCAATCAGTATAATCATATATTGTTACCTTGAACGTTGACAGACTGAGTTGATGTCAATCGGCAGCCATGTTGAAAAAGTAGTGCTACCCACAATTTCTTTCGCGATAGTACACAGGTCAGTAAGACCGGTGTGTACACAATGGTTTTGGCATTGATAAAAAAAGTCATTTTTTAAGTGTTTTTTTATTTGCATGCCTGACATAGTTATAAAAAAATTATGTGTAGTAACTAGCACAACTCTTGAACAACTTAAAAAGAAACAAATTTTCCTGTTTTGGGATTGATAGAGAAAAAAATCATTTTTGAACTTTTTTATTTGCATGCCTGACATGGTCATAACAAATTTATAATGTGTGTACCGAAGTAAGTTGCTGAACTAAAAAACAACTTAAAACAAAAGAAATCTTTATGTTTTGGCACATATAATAACTAGCACAAGTCTTGAACAACATGAAAAGATTGACATTTTGCTGTTTTGCCATTGATAGAAAAAAAAGTCATTTTTTTTTATATCTTTTTTGTGTTTGCATACCTGACTTGGTCATAACAAATTTATAATGTGTGTAGAAACTAGCACAACTCTAAAACAACTTGAAAAGAAAGAAATGTTTATGTTTTGGCATTGATAGAAAAAAGGTCCTTTTTTTTAAATTTGCATGCCTGACATGGTCATTATACATTTATAATGTGTGTAGTAACTAGCACAACTCTTGAACAACCTGAAAAGATAGAAATTGTGCTGTTTTGGCATTGATAGAAAAAAAGTCATTTTTCGAACTTTTTTTATTTGCATGCCTGACATGGTAATTATACAGTTATAATATGTGTAATAATATCTCAACTCTTGAACAAGATAAAACAAACAAGTTTTGCTGTTTTGGATTTGATAGAAAAAAATCATTTTTGAACTTTTTTTTATTTGCATGCCTGACATGGTCATTATACATGTATTATTTGTGTAATAACTAGCACAAGTCTTGAACAACATGAAAAGATTGACATTTTGTTGTTTTGCCATTGATAGAAAAAAAGTCATTTTTGAACTTTTTTTATTGCATGCCTGACATGGTCATAACAAATGTATAATGTGTGTACCGAAGTAAGTTGCTGAACTAAAAAACAACTTAAAACAAAAGAAATCTTTATGTTTTGGCACATATAATAACTAGCACAAGTCTTTAACAACATGAAAAGATTGACATTTTACTGTTTTTCCATTGATAGAAAAAAAGTCATTTTTAAACTCTTTTTTTATTTGCATGCCTGACATGGTTATTATACATTTATAATGTGTGTAGTAAATAGCACAACTCTTGAACACCTGAAAAGATAGAAATTTCGCTGTTTTGGAATTGATAAAAAAAAGTAATTTTTGAACTTTTGTTTATTTGCATGCCTGACATAGTTATAACAAATTTATAATGTGTGTAGTAACTAGCACAACCGTAAAACAATTTGAAAAGAAAGACATTTTGCTTTTTTGGCATTGATAGAAAAAAAGTCATTTTTGAACTTTTGTTTATTTGCATGCCTGACATGGTCATTAGACATTAATAATGTGTGTAGTAACTAGCACAACTCTTGAACAACCTGAAAAGATAGAGATTTTGCTGTTTTGGCATTGACAGAAAAAAATATGATTATTTTGTGTGTAGCAATTAATGCAACTCAATGAAAGCTCGAAAAGCTCGATACATTGCTCTTATAGCATCCTAAAACAAAAATTGCAAAATTGTAATATTTGAAATTTGCATGCTTTTGTCCTTTATTTTTTGCGTTTCACATCTCAATAAAGTTTACAATCAAATTGAAGCAAAGTTTAAATTTTACAAATGTGCAATTTTTGAATTTTTTTAATTTGCATGTCTGGGACTGTACAAATATGATTATTTTTTGTGTAACAATGAATACAATTAAATGACAGCTCGTAAAGCTCGATACATTGCTCTTATAGCATCCTAAAACAAAAATTGCAAAATTGAAAAAATTGAAATTTGCATGTTTTTGACGTTTATTTTTTGCGTTTCGAATTAAGTTTACCATCAAAAAGAAGCAAAGTTCAAATTTTACAAATTTGCAATTTTTCAACTTTTTTTTATATTTTCATATCTGGAACTGTACAAATTTGATTATTTTGTGTGTAGCAATGAATGCAACTCAATGACAGTTCGAAAAGCTCGATAAATTGCACTTATAGCATCCTAAAACAAAAATAACAAATTTGCATTTCTGGGACTTTACAAATATGATTATTTTGTGTGTAGCAATGAATACAACTATTATACTATTACCAAATGTTGTAATCATCATACTGCTACATAATGTTGTAATCATCATACTGCTACAGAATGTTGTAATCATTATACTGCTACAGAATGTTGTAATCATCATACTGCTACAAAATGATGTAATCATCAAACTGCTATAGAAAGTTGCAATTATGATACTGCTACAGAAAGTTGTAATCGTCATACTGCTACAGAAAGTTGTCATCATCATACTGCTACAGAGAGTTCTAATTGTCATTCTGCTACAGAAAGTTGTAATCATCATACTGCTATAGAAAGATGTAATCAACCAACTACTACAGAATGTTGTAATCATCATACTGTAATAATCAAATTGCTACAGACAGTTGTTATTCATCATACTGCTACAGAAATTTGCAATCATCTTACTGCTACAGAATGTTGTAATCATCATGCTGCTACAGAATGTTGTAATCTTCATACTGCTACAGAAATTTATAATCATCCATCTTACTTGTATAGAATGTTGCAATTATCATACTGCTACAGAATGTTGTAATCATCATACCATTACCGAATGTTGTAATCATCATACTGCTACACCGAATGTTGTAATCATCATACTGCTACAGAAAGTTGTAATCATCATACCGCTACAAAAAGTTGTAATCATCATACTGCCACATAATCATCCATCTTACTTGTACAGAATGTTGCAATTATCATACTGCTACAGAATGTTGTAATCATCATACTGCTACAGAATGTTGTAATCATCTTAGGGCTACAGAATGTTGTAATCATCATACCATTACCGAATGTTGTAATCATCATACTGCTACAGAATGTTGTTATCATCATACTGCTACAGAATGTTGCATGTCTGGGACTGTACAAATATGAATATATTGTGTGTAGCAATGAATACAACTATTATACTGCTACAGAAATTTGCAATCATCATACTGCTACAGAATGTTGTAATCATCATGCTGCTACAGAATGTTGTAATCTTCATACTGCTACAGAAAGTTATAATCATCCATCTTACTTGTACAGAATGTTGCAATTATCATACTGCTACAGAATGTTGTAATCATCATACCATTACCGAATGTTGTAATATCATCATTCTGCTACAGAATGTTGTAATATCATCATACTGCTACAAAAAGTTGTAATCATCTTACTGCTACAGAATGTTGTAATAATCAAATTGCTATAGACAGTTGTTAGCAGTATGATGATTGCAAATTACTGTAGCAGTATAATCTTAGGGCTACAGAATGTTGTAATCATCATACTGCTACAGAATGTTGTAATCATCATACCATTACCGAATGTTGTAATCATCATACTGCTAAGGAATGTGGTAATCATCATACTGCTAAAGAATGTTGTAATCATCATACTGCTACAAAATGTTGTAATCATCATACTGCTACAGAAAGTTGTAATAATCATACTGCTACAGAATGTTGTAGTTTTCACACTGCTATAGAAAGTTGTAAACATCATACTGCTGCAGAATGTTGTAATCATCATACTGCTATATAAAGTTGTAATCATCATACTGCTACAGAAAGTTGTAATCATCATACTGCTACAGAATGTTGTAATCATCATACTGCTACAGAATGTTGTAATCACCATACTGCTACAGAAAGTTATAATCATCATACTGCTACAGAAAGTTGTAATCATCATACTGCTACAGAATGTTGTAATCATCATACTGCTACAGAAAGTTGTAATCATCATACTGCTACGCTACAGAAAGTTGTAATCATCATAATGCTACAGAAAGTTGTAATCATCAAACTGCTACAGAAAGTTGTTATCATCATACTGCTACGCTACAGAAAGTTGTAATCATCATACTGCTACAGAAAGTTGTAATCATCATACTGCTACAGAATATTGTTATCATCATACTGCTACAGAATGCTGTAATCATCATACTGCTTCAGAAATTTGTTATTACCATACTGCTACAGAATGTTGTAATCACCATACTGCTACAGAAAGTTATAATCATCATACTGCTACAGAAAGTTGTAATCATCATACTGCTACAGAATGTTGTAATCATCATACTGCTACGGTACAAAAAGTTTTAATCATCATATTGCTACGCTACATAAAGTTGTAATCATCATACTGCTACAGAAAGTTGCCATCATCATACTGCTACAGAAAGTTGTAATTGTCATTCTGCTTCAGAAAGTTGTAATCATCATACTGCTATAGAAAGATGTAATCATCCTACTACTACAGAATGTTGTAATCATCATACTGCTACAGAACGTTGCAATAATCATAAAGGTACAGAATGTTGACATCATACTGCTAAAAAAAATTGTAGTCATCTTACGGCTACAGAATGTAGTAATCATCATACTGCTACAGAATGTTGTAATCATCATACTTCTAAAAAATGTTGTAATCATCATACTGCTACAGAATGTTGTAATGATCTAACGGCTTCAGAATGTTGTTATTATCATACTACTACATATGTTGTAATCATCATACTAATACAGAAAGTTGTAATCATCATACTGCTACAGAATGTTGTAATCATCTTACTGCTACAGAATGTTGTAATAACCAAATTGCTAAAGACAGTTGTTATCATCATACTGCTACAGAAATTTGCAATCATCATACTGCTACAGAATGTTGTAATCATCATGCTGCTACAGAATGTTTTAATCATCATAAAGGTACAGAATGTTGACATCATACTGCTAAAAAAAGTTGTAGTCATCTTACGGCTTCAGAATGTTGTAATCATCATACTTCTAAAAAATGTTGTAATCATCATACTGCTACAGAATGTTGTAATGATCTAACGGCTTCAGAATGTTGTTTTTATCATACTACTACATATGTTGTAATCATCATACTGCTACAGAAAGTTTTAATCATCATACTGCTACAGAATGTTGTAATCATCTTACTGCTACAGAATGTTGTAATAATCAAATTGCTATAGACAGTTGTTAGCAGTATGATGATTGCAAATTACTGTAGCAGTATGATCTTAGGGCTACAGAATGTTGTAATCATCATACTGCTACAGAATGTTGTAATCATCATACCATTACCGAATGTTGTAATCATCATACTGCTAAGGAATGTGGTAATCATCATACTGCTAAAGAATGTTGTAATCATCATACTACTACAAAATGTTGTAATCATCATACTGCTACAGAAAGTTGTAATCATCCTACTGCTCCAGAATGTTGTAGTTTTCACACTACTATAGAAAGTTGTAAACATTATACTGCTACAGAATGTTGTAATCATCATACTGTAATAGAAAGTTGTAATCATCATACTACTACAGAAAGTTGTAATCATCATACTGCTACAGAATGTTGTAATCATCATACTGCTACAGAATGTTGTAATCACCATACTGCTACAGAAAGTAATAATCATCATACTGCTACAGAAAGTTGTAATCATCATACTGCTACAGAATGTTGTAATCATCATACTGCTACAGAAAGTTGTAATCATCATACTGCTACGCTACAGAAAGTTGTAATCATCATACTGCTACAGAAAGTTGTAATCATCATACTGCTACAGTAACTTGTAATCATCATACTGCTACGCTACAGAAAGTTGTAATCATCATACTGCTACAGAAAGTTGTAATAATCATACTGCTACAGAAAGTTGTAATCATCATACTGCTACAGTTATAATCATCATACTGCTACAGAAAGTTGTAATCATCATACTGCTACAGAATGTTGTAATCATCATACTGCTACAGAAAGTTGTAATCATCATACTGCTACGCTACAGAAAGTTGTAATCATCATACTGCTACAGAAAGTTGTAATCATCATACTGCTACAGTAACTTGTAATCATCATACTGCTACGCTACAGAAAGTTGTAATCATCATACTGCTACAGAAAGTTGTAATCATCATACTGCTACAGAAAGTTGTAATCATCACACTGCTACGCTGCAGAAAGTTGTTATCATCATACTGCTACGCTTCAGAAAGTTGTAGTCATCATCCTGCTACAGAAAGTTGTAATCATCATACTGCTACAGAAAGTTGTAACTATCATACTGGTACAGAATGTTGTAATCATCATACTGCTACGCTGCAGAAAGTTGTAATCATCATACTGCTTCAGAAAGTTGTAATCATCATATTGCTACAGAAAGTTGTAACCATCATACTGCTACAGAATGTTGTAATCATCATACTGCTACAGAAAGTTGTATTGATCATACTGCTACAAAATGTTGTAATCATCAAACTGCTACAGAATGTTGTAATCATTATACTGCTACAGCAAGATGAAGTCATCATACTGCTACAGAATGTTGTAATCATCATACTGCTACAGCAAGATGTAGTCATCATACTGCTACAGAATGTTGTATTCATCATACTGCTACAGAAAATTGTAATCATCATACTGCTACAGATTATTGTAATCATCATACTGCTATAGATTGTTGTAATCATCATACTGCTACAGCAAGATGTAGTCATCATACTGCTACAGAATGTTGTAATCATCATACTGCTACAGCAAGATGTAGTCATCATACTGCTACAGAATATTGTAATCATCATACTGCTACAGCAAGATGTAGTCATCATACTGCTACAGAATGTTGTAATCATCATACTGCTACAGCATGATGTAGTCATCATACTGCTACAGAAGTTTGTAATCATCATACTGCTACAGAATGTTGTAATCATCACACTGCTTCAGAAAGTTGTAATCATCATACTGCTACGCTTCAGAAAGTTGTAGTCATCATCCTGCTACAGAAAGTTGTAATCATCATACTGCTACAGAAAGTTGTAACTATCATACTGGTACAGAATGTTGTAATCATCATACTGCTACGCTACAGAAAGTTGTAATCATCATACTGCTTCAGAAAGTTGTAATCATCATATTGCTACAGAAAGTTGTAACCATCATACTGCTACAGAATGTTGTTATCATCATACTGCTACAGAAAGTTGTATTGATCATACTGCTACAAAATGTTGTTATCATCAAACTGCTACAGAATGTTGTAATCATTATACTGCTACAGAAAGTTGTAATCATCATACAGCTACAGAATGTTGTAATCATCATACTGCTACAGGATGTTGTAATCATCATACAGCTACAGAATGTTGTAATCATCATACTGCTACAGAATGTTATTATCATCATACTGCTACAGAGAGTTTTAATCATCATACTGCTACAGAAAGTTGTAATCATCATACTGCTACAGAATGTTGTAATCATCATACTGCTACAGAAAGTTGTAATCATCATACTGCTTCAGAAAGTTGTAATCATCATATTGCTACAGAATGTTGTAATCATCATACTGCTACAGAGAGTTTTAATCATCATACTGCTACAGAAAGTTGTAATCATCATACTGCTACAGAAAGTTGTAATCATCATACTGCTAAATAATGTTGTTATCATCATACTGCTACAGAATGTTGTAATCATCATACTGCTACAGAAAGCTGTAATCATCATACTGCTACATAAAGTTGTAATCATCATACTGCTACACTACAGAAAGTTGTAATCATCATATTACTAAAGAAAGTTGTAATCATCATACTACTTCATAAAGTTGTAATCGTCATACTGCTACAGAATGTCGTTTTCATCATACTGATACAGAAAGTTGTAACCATCATACTGCTACAGAAAGTTGTAATCATTATACTGCTACAGAAAGTTGTAATCATCATACTGCTACAGAATGTTGTAATCATCATACTGCTACAGAAAGTTGTAATCATCATACTGCTACAGAATGTTGTAATCATCATACTGCTACAGAATGTTGTATTGATCATACTGCTACAGAATGTTGTAATCATCATACTGCTACAGAAAGTTGTAATCATCATACTGCTACAGAATATTGTAATCTTCATACTGCTATAGATTGTTGTAATCATCATACTGCTACAGCAAGATGTAGTCATCATACTGCTACAGAATGTCGTATTGATCATACTGCTACAAAATGTTGTTATCATCAAACTGCTACAGAATGTTGTAATCATTATACTGCTACAGAAAGTTGTAATCATCATACAGCTACAGAATGTTGTAATCATCATACTGCTACAGAAAGTTGTAATCATCATACTGCTACAGAAAGTTGTAATCATCATACTGCTACAGAAAGTTGTAATCATCATACTGCTACAGAATGTTGTAATCATCATACTGCTACAGAATGTTGTATTGATCATTCTGCTACAGAATGTTGTATTCATCATACTGATACAGAAAATTGTAATCATCTTACTGCTTCAGATTATTGTAATCATCATACTGCTATAGATTGTTGTAATCATCATACTGCTACAGCAAGATGTAGTCATCATACTGCTACAGAATGTTGTAATCATCATACTGCTACAGCAAGATGTAGTCATCATACTGCTACAGAATGTTGTATTCATCATACTGCTACAGAAAATTGTAATCATCATACTGCTACAGATTATTGTAATCATCATACTGCTATAGATTGTTGTAATCATCATACTGCTACAGCAAGATGTAGTCATCATACTGCTACATAATGTTGTAATCATCATACTGCTACAGCAAGATGTAGTCATCATACTGCTACAGAATGTTGTAATCATCATACTGCTACAGCAAGATGTAGTCATCATACTGCTACAGAATGTTGTAATCATCATACTGCTACAGAATGTTGTAATCATCACACTGCTACGCTGCAGAAAGTTGTAATCATCATACTGCTACGCTTCAGAAAGTTGTAGTCATCATCCTGCTACAGAATGTTGTAATCATCATACTGCTACAGAAAGTTGTATTGATCATACTGCTACAAAATGTTGTTATCATCAAACTGCTACAGAATGTTGTAATCATTATACTGCTACAGAAAGTTGTAATCATCATACAGCTACAGAATGTTGTAATCATTATACTGCTACAGAAAGTTGTAATCATCATACAGCTACAGAATGTTGTAATCATCATACTGCTACAGGATGTTGTAATCATCATACAGCTACAGAATGTTGTAATCATCTTACTGCTACAGAATGTTGTAATAACCAAATTGCTAAAGACAGTTGTTATCATCATACTGCTACAGAAATTTGCAATCATCATACAGCTACATAATGTTGTAATCATCATGCTGCTAAAGAATGTTGTAATCATCATAAAGGTACAGAATGTTGACATCATACTGCTAAAAAATGTTGTAGTCATCTTACGGCTTCAGAATGTTGTAATCATCATACTGCTACAAGATGTTGTAATCATCATACTTCTAAAAAATGTTGTAATCAACATACTGCTACAGAATGTTGTAATGATCTAACGGCTTCAGAATATTGTTATTATCATACTACTACATATGTTGTAATCATCATACTGCTACAGAAAGTTGTAATCATCGTACTGCTACAGAATGTTGTAATCATCTTACTGCTACAGAATGTTGTAATAACCAAATTGCTAAAGACAGTTGTTATCATCATACTGCTACAGAAATTTGCAATCATCATACAGCTACAGAATGTTGTAATCATCATGCTGCTAAAGAATGTTGTAATCATCATAAAGGTACAGAATGTTGACATCATACTGCTAAAAAATGTTGTAGTCATCTTACGGCTTCAGAATGTTGTAATCATCACACTGCTACAAGATGTTGTAATCATCATACTTCTAAAAAATGTTGTAATCAACATACTGCTACAGAATGTTGTAATGATCTAACGGCTTCAGAATATTGTTATTATCATACTACTACATATGTTGTAATCATCATACTGCTACAGAAAGTTGTAATCATCATACTGCTACAGAATGTTGTAATCATCTTACTGCTACAGAATGTCGTATTGATCATACTGCTACAAAATGTTGTAATCATCATACAGCTACAGAATGTTGTAATCATTATACTGCTACAGAAAGTTGTAATCATCATACAGCTACAGAATGTTGTAATCATCATACTGCTACAGGATGTTGTAATCATCATACAGCTACAGAATGTTGTAATCATCTTACTGCTACAGAATGTTGTAATAACCAAATTGCTAAAGACAGTTGTTATCATCATACTGCTACAGAAATTTGCAATCATCATACTGCTACAGAATGTTGTAATCATCATGCTGCTACAGAATGTTGTAATCATCATACCATTACCGAATGTTGTAATCATCATACTGCTAAGGAATGTGGTAATCATCATACTGCTAAAGAATGTTGTAATCATCATACTACTACAAAATTTTGTAATCATCATACTGCTACAGAAAGTTGTAATCATCCTACTGCTCCAGAATGTTGTAGTTTTCACACTGCTACAGAATGTTGTAATCATCATGCTGCTACAGAATGTTGTAATCATCATACCATTACCGAATGTTGTAATCATCATACTGCTACATCGAATGTTGTAATCATCATACTGCTACAGAATGTTGTAATCATCATACCGCTACAAAAAGTTGTAATCATCATACTGCAACATAATCATCCATCTTACTTGTACAGAATGTTGCAATTATCATACTGCTACATAATGTTGTAATCATCATACTTCTACAGAATGTTGTAATCATCTTAGGGCCACAGAATGTTGTAATCATCATACTGCTACAGAATGTTGTAATCATCATACCATTACCGAATATTGTAATCATCATACTGCTACAGAATGTTGTAATCATCATACTGCTACAGAATATCGCATGTCTGGGACTCTACAAATATGATTATTTTGTGTGTAGCAATGAATACAACTATTATACTGCTACAGAAATTTGCAATCATCATACTGCTACAGAATGTTGTAATCTACATGCTGCTACAGAATGTTGTAATCTTCATACTGCCACAGAAAGTTATAATCATCCATCTTACTTGTACAGAATGTTGCAATTATCATACTGCTACAGAATGTTGTAATCATCATACCATTACCAAATGTTGTAATATCATCATACTGCTACAGAATGTTGTAATATCATCATACTGCTACAGAAAGTTGTAATCATCATACTGCTACAGAATGTTGTAATCATCTTACTGCTACAGAATGTTGTAATAATCAAATTGCTATAGACAGTTGTTAACAGTATGATGATTGCAAATTACTGTAGCAGTATGATCTTAGGGCTACAGAATGTTGTAATCATCATACTGCTACAGAATGTTGTAATCATCATACCATTACCGAATGTTGTAATCATCATACTGCTAAGGAATGTGGTAATCATCATACTGCTAAAGAATGTTGTAATCATCATACTACTACAAAATTTTGTAATCATCATACTGCTACAGAAAGTTGTAATCATCCTACTGCTCCAGAATGTTGTAGTTTTCACACTGCTATAGAAAGTTGTAAACATTATACTGCTACAGAATGTTGTAATCATCATACTGTAATAGAAAGTTGTAATCATCATACTGCTACAGAAAGTTGTAATCATCATACTGCTACAGAATGATGTAATCATCATACTGCTACAGAATGTTGTAATCACCATACTGCTACAGAAAGTTATAATCATCATACTGCTACAGAAAGTTGTAATCATCATACTGCTACATAATGTTGTAATCATCATACTGCTACAGAAAGTTGTAATCATCATACTGCTACGCTACAGAAAGTTGTAATCATCATACTGCTACAGAAAGTTGTAATCATCATACTGCTTCAGTAACTTGTAATCATCATACTGCTACGCTACAGAAAGTTGTAATCATCATACTGCTACAGAAAGTTGTAATCATCATGCTGCTACAGAAAGTTGTAATCATCATACTGCTACAGAATGTTGTAATCATCATACTGCTACAGAATGTTGTATTGATCATACTGCTACAGAATGTTGTAATCATCATACGGCTACAGAAAATTGTAATCATCATACTGCTACAGATTATTGTAATCATCATACTGCTATAGATTGTTGTAATCATCATACTGCTACAGCAAGATGTAGTCATCATACTGCTACAAAATGTTGTAATCATCATACTGCTACAGCAAGATGTAGTCATCATACTGCTACAGAATGTTGTAATCATCATACTGCTACAGCAAGATGTAGTCATCATACTGCTACAGAATGTTGTAATCATCATACTGCTACAGAATGTTGTAATCATCACACTGCTACGCTGCAGAAAGTTGTAATCATCATACTGCTACGCTTCAGAAAGTTGTAGTCATCATCCTGCTACAGAAAGTTGTAATCATCATACTGCTACAGAAAGTTGTAACTATCATACTGGTACAGAATGTTGTAATCATCATACTGCTACGCTACAGAAAGTTGTAATCATCATACTGCTTCAGAAAGTTGTAATCATCATATTGCTACAGAAAGTTGTAACCATCATACTGCTACAGAATGTTGTAATCATCATACTGCTACAGAAAGTTGTATTGATCATACTGCTACAAAATGTTGTTATCATCAAACTGCTACAGAATGTTGTAATAATTATACTGCTACAGAAAGTTGTAATCATCATACAGCTACAGAATGTTGTAATCATCATACTGCTACAGGATGTTGTAATCATCATACAGCTACAGAATGTTGTAATCATCATACTGCTACAGAATGTTATTATCATCATACTGCTACAGAGAGTTTTAATCATCATACTGCTACAGAAAGTTGTAATCATCATACTGCTACAGAAAGTTGTAATCATCATACAGCTACAGAATGTTGTAATCATCATACTGCTACAGGATGTTGTAATCATCATACAGCTACAGAATGTTGTAATCATCATACTGCTACAGAATGTTATTATCATCATACTGCTACAGAGAGTTTTAATCATCATACTGCTACAGAAAGTTGTAATCATCATACTGCTACAGAATGTTGTAATCATCATACTGCTACAGAAAGTTGTAATCATCATACTGCTTCAGAAAGTTGTAATCATCATATTGCTACAGAATGTTGTAATCATCATACTGCTACAGAGAGTTTTAATCATCATACTGCTACAGAAAGTTGTAATCATCATACTGCTACAGAAAGTTGTAATCATCATACTGCTACAAAATGTTGTTATCATCATACTGCTACAGAATGTTGTAATCATCATACTGCTACAGAAAGCTGTAATCATCATACTGCTACAGAAAGTTGTAATCATCATACTGCTACGCTACAGAAAGTTGTAATCATCATATTACTACAGAAAGTTGTAATCATCATACTACTTCATAAAGTTGTAATCGTCATACTGCTACAGAATGTTGTTTTCATCATACTGATACAGAAAGTTGTAACCATCATACTGCTACAGAAAGTTGTAATCATTATACTGCTACAGAAAGTTGTAATCATCATACTGCTACAGAATGTTGTAATCATCATACTGCTACAGAAAGTTGTAATCATCATACTGCTACAGAATGTTGTAATCATCATACTGCTACAGAATGTTGTATTGATCATACTGCTACAGAATGTTGTAATCATCATACTGCTACAGAAAGTTGTAATCATCATACTGCTACAGAATATTGTAATCTTCATACTGCTATAGATTGTTGTAATCATCATACTGCTACAGCAAGATGTAGTCATCATACTGCTACAGAATGTTGTATTGATCATACTGCTACAAAATGTTGTTATCATCAAACTGATACAGAATGTTGTAATCATTATACTGCTACAGAAAGTTGTAATCATCATACAGCTACAGAATGTTGTAATCATCATACTGCTACAGAATGTTGTAATCATCATACAGCTACAGAATGTTGTAATCATCATACTGCTACAGAATGTTGTAATCATCATACTGCTACAGAATGTTGTAATCACCATACTGCTACAGAAAGTTATAATCATCATACTGCTACAGAAAGTTGTAATCATCATACTGCTACAGAATGTTGTAATCATCATATTGCTACAGAAGTTGTAATTATCATACTGCTACGCTACAGAAAGTTGTAATCATCATACTGCTACAGAAAGTTGTAATCATCATACTGCTACAGTAACTTGTAATCATCATACTGCTACGCTACAGAAAGTTGTAATCATCATACTGCTACAGAAAGTTGTAATCATCATACTGCTACAGAAAGTTGTAATCATCATACTGCTACAGAATGTTGTAATCATCATACTGCTACAGAAAGTTGTTATTATCATACTGCTACAGAATGTTGTAATCACCATACTGCTACAGAAAGTTATAATCATCATACTGCTACAGAAAGTTGTAATCATCATACTGCTTCAGAAAGTTGTAATCATCATATTGCTACAGAAAGTTGTAACCATCATACTGCTACAGAATGTTGTAATCATCATACTGCTACAGAAAGTTGTATTGATCATACTGCTACAAAATGTTGTAATCATCAAACTGCTACAGAATGTTGTAATTATTATACTGCTACAGAAAGTTGTAATCATCATACAGCTACAGAATGTTGTAATCATCATACTGCTACAGAATGTTGTAATCATCATACAGCTACAGAATGTTGTAATCATCATACTGCTACAGAATGTTGTTATCATCATACTGCTACAGAGAGTTTTAATCATCATACTGCTACAGAAAGTTGTAATCATCATACTGCTACAGAATGTTGTAATCATTATACTGCTACAGAAAGTTGTAATCATCATACTGCTACAGAATGTTGTAATCATCATACTGCTACAGAAAGCTGTAATCATGATACTGCTACAGAAAGTTGTAATCATCATACTGCTACGCTACAGAAAGTTTTAATCATCATATTACTACAGAAAGTTGTAATCATCATCCTATTTCATAAAGTTGTTATCGTCATACTGCTACAGAATGTTGTTATCATCATACTGATACAGAAAGTTGTAACCATCATACTGCTACAGAAAGTTGTAATCATTATACTGCTACAGAATGTTCTAATCATCATACTGCTACAGAAAGTTGTAATCATCCTACTGCTACGCTACAGAAAGTTGTAATCATCATACTGCTACAGAAAGAAGTATTCATCATACTTCTACAGAAAGTTATAATCATCATACTCCTATAGAATGTTGTAATCATCATACTGCTACAGAAAGTTGTAATCATCATACTGCTACAGAATGTTGTAATCATCATAATGTTACAGAAAGTTGCCATCATCATATCGCTACAGAAAGTTGAAATCATAATACTGCTACAGAAAGTTTTAATCATCATACTGCTACGCTACAGAAAGTTGTTATCATCTTACTGCTACAGACAGTTGTAATCATAATACTGCTACAGAATGTTGTAATTTGATGGATTTTGACTTCTTGTCTATTCATGAAGATTTCAATGGCTGCAGCATTCCCCTCATGTCCCATTCGCCTGAACCCCATACCTGTGTCCTACAAGTACAAAACTTTCAGTTGCATATACACAGTCATCGTGGAATTTCACGACTGCATCAATCATGTCCTCTTGGGCGAATCCGCCGTGCATTACAGCACCATGGTATGGTTCTTTGACACAGACTTTACAGGCGGTCCGTCATTACAGTCCAGTGAAGTTTGAAGATGACCAGTGTCGGCGTTCTAGTAGTTCGAGAACCAGCTCATGTTCTCCGGCTCGGACAGGTTTAAATGTCTAAAAGAAACAGAAACTGAGTAGTCAGGCGGAGTCATCGGACCATGAATATGGGGAAGTAAGGAAGCCTAGTTCTCATAGTGCTGGGCACCACACAACACCCAGTTCTCAAGAACAGCGGGATAGTGAACAAAGTGATACGTGTGGACAACGGAATCTGGTGACCGGAAGTTCAAGTAAAATTACTGCAGGTGGTAGGTCAAAGTCACCAGAGGACACAAGAGGTTCCTCACGCAACCGGAAGCGGATAACCGGAAGTATAAGTAAAATTACTGCAGGTGGTAGGTCTTATAGATCACCATCTTCCAGTAAGTCAAAGTCATCAGAAGACAAAAGAAATTCTTCACACAACCGGAAGCGGACAACCGGAAGTACAAGTAAAATTACTGCAGGTGGTATGTCTTGTAGATCACCATCTTCCAGTAGGTCACAGTTACCAGAAGACAGAAGTGACTCTTCGCGCAACCGGAAGCGGACAACCGGAAGTAGGAGTAGAATAACTGCTGGTGGTAGGTCTTATAGATCACAATCTTCCAGTAGGTCACAGTCACCAGAAGACAGAAGAAGGTCTTCACGTAGCAGTCGGAAGTGTACGACTTACAGCGACAAGGGTCACCGGAAGTCACCAACAAGAGATAATGGAAGGACTTATAGGTCTCCATTATCATCATCTAACAAACGGTTGACGGTTTCACACAGGACCAACGGACGACAATCAAGAAGTAGAAAAGTAAATGTGCATAGATCGTCGTCCAGTTCAGAGTCAGATGGGGGTGTGAGACCACGTAGGTGTCCATCAGTACACATGAAAAGTAAAAGGAAAACAAGAAAGACACATTCAAGTCGTTCATCAAGCCCAGACTCCGAATCGAGGTCAAGGTCACATAAAGATAAGGCAAAAAACAGTCGAAAGTACGATAACGATGGTTCTTCTCAAAAACGTAGCTCTCGAAGACAGAGTGATCATCTGAAACACCCGTTATGATGGGAAAACCAGTTGGTTATCATTTAAGCGAAAGTTTGATAGCTACCAAAAGGTGATGAATTGGTCGGAAGACGAATGCAAAGATTATCTGTTTTGGAGTTTAGAGGGCAAGTCTCTTGACTTCTTCACTATAACGACAACAGAAAATGAACGATATTCGTTTCGTCGGTTAATGAAGTCGTTGGAGTCTCGTTTTGGTACCAAGTGGTAACTTCGTGAGACATCGAAAGCTAAGTTCCGGCAGGCTGTGCAAGGGCAGGAGGAGTCGTTGGAAGATTGGGCCGACCGTGTGCTTACTTTAGCCACACCAGCATTTGCGGACCTTTCAGAGGACCACATGCGGTATGAAGCGATTGCCCGGTTTTGCCAGGGGTGTAATGACAAAGAGGCAGCAATAGCATGCTTGTTTGGAAAATCCCTCGAGCATGGAAGAAGCTCTCGACCTGGTGAAACAGCACCAATACATATCGCTGGCAAAAAGAACAGACGGGGCCGTGAAGACATATCAGTAAATGCTGTGCAGTCATCTTCCGAAGCAAAGACAGAAGAGCTTATAGCATCTGCTTTGAAAGAATTTGCCAAGCAAATGCACATTACCCCGCATACAGCCGTGGTAAAGGAGACCTAGTCTGATATGATAAAAAGCCAGAAAGATGGGGGCCATGTTTCTTCTTTGGAAAGATGGGTCACCGAAAAAGAGATTGCATACTATATCAGGAATGGTTAAAGAAAAAAGAAAGAAAATAGGCCCGACAAGGGGCTGGACGGGAAGACCACACGTCCGAGCCCAAAACAGTGAAGACTGATTGTCTACCGGAAAGGTCGGTTGGGGAGAGAGAGATAGGGGCAATTTCTAATGGCAGGGTCTGTGACTCGCCAAAGGTTTTCAAGAAATCCCAAAAGATAATATCTCACCAAAAACAACAACAAAATATAAAAGAGCGTTGATGTTCCTAAACGACCAGTTAACTGCGGATCACAAGTAAATAAATCAGTTGTTACAGATTCATGCGGTAGAGCATCTGACACGCCGAACATATTAGAATTACCAAAACAGGCAGAAAATGGGAGAAGTCAGCATATCTCACAGCATAATCCGCCGGGTTCAGTAATAACTCCTGTAGGTGGGGCCTGTAGAGCAATGCACAAGGATCAATTGAGTCAACAGAAATCACAGTCAAGTTTAAATCATACTGACAACGGTAAAGAGAAGCAGTCCACTGAGCAAGGGACAAGTTCCGGAGGACCAAGTGACTCAATAAAGATATGCCGGGTACAGGAAGGTTCTTTCGTAGTGAAAATCAAGGTTGGTGATTTAGAACTGAATGCAAAGTTGGATTCACTACATTATAAATTTGTTATGACCATGTAAAAAAAAGTTCAAAAATGACCTTTTTTCTATTAATGCCAAAACAGCAAAATTTCAATCTTTTCATGTTGTTCAAGACTTGTGCTAGTTACTACACACATAATACATGTATAATGACCATGTCAGGCATGCAAATAAAAAAAGTTCAAAAAAGACTTTTTTTTCTATCAATGCCAAAACAGCAAAACTTTTTTCTTTTTATGTTGTTCAAGAGTTGAAATATTATTATACACATTATAAATGTATAATTACCATGTCAGGCATGCAAATAAAAAAAATAAAAAAGACTTTTCTATCAATGCCAAAATAGCAAAATTTCTATCTTTTCAGGTTGTTCAAGACTTGTGCTAGTTACTACACACATTATTTATGTATAATGACCATGTCAGGCATGCAAATAAAAAAAGTTCAAAAATGACTTTTTTCTCTATCAATGCCAAAACAGCCAAATATCTATTTTTTCAGGTTGTTCAAGAGTTGTGCTAGTTACTTAACACATTGTATGTATAATGACCATGTCAGGCATGCAAATAAAAAAGTTAAAAAATGATTTATTTTCTATCAATGCCAAAACATCAAAATATCTTTTTTCAAGTTGTTTAAGAGATGTGCTAGTTACAACACACATTATAAATTTGTAATGACCATGACAGGCATGCAAATCAAAACAAGTTCAAAAATGACATTTTTTCTATCAATGCCAAAACATTAACCAAAAAAATTCTTTTCAAGTTGTTTTAGAGTTGTGCTGGTTACTACAGACATTATTAATTTGTTATGACCATGTCAGGCATGCAAATAAAAAAGGTTCAAAAATGACTTTTTTTCTATCAATGCCAAAACATGAAAATTTCTTATTTTTCAAGTTGTTTTTGAGTTCAGCAAGATACTACACACATTATAGATTTGTTATGTCAGGCATGCAAATAAAAAAAGTTCAAAAGTGAGTTTTTTTCTATCATTGCCAAAACAGCAAAATTTTTTTCTTTTTATGTTTCTTAAGAGATGTGCTAGTTATTACACACATTATAAATTTGTTATGACCATGTCAGGCATGCAAATAAAAAAAGTTCAAAAATGACTTTTTTTTATCAATGCCCAAACAGCAAAATTTCTATGTTTTCATGTTGTTAAAGACTTGTGCTAGTTAGTACACTCATAATAAATGTATAATGACCATGAAAGACATGCAAAAAAAAAAAGTTCAAAAATGACTTTTTTTCTATCAATGCCAAAACATCAAAATTTGTTTATTTTTATGTTGTTCAAGAGTTGGGCTATTTACTACACACATTATAAATGTGTAATTACCATGTCAGGCATGCAAATAAAAAAGTTCAAAAATGACTTTTTTTCTATCAATGCAAAAATAGCAAAATTTCTATCTTTTCAGGTTGTTCAAGAGTTGTGCTAGTTACTACACTGATTACAAATTTGTTATGCATGTAAGGCATGCATATGAAAAAAAGTTCAAAAATGACTTTTTCTCTATCAATACCAAAGCAGCAAAATTTCTTTCTTTTTAAGTTGTTTTAGAGATATGCTAGTTACTTCACACATTATAAATTTGTTATGACCATGTCAGGCATGCAAACAAAAAAAGTTCAAAAATGACAAAACAGCAAAATTTCTATTTTTTTAGGTTGTTCACGAGTAGGCTAGTTACCACACACATTATCAATGCATAATGTCAGGCATGCAAATAAAAAAAGTTCAAAAAAATGACGCAAATAAATAAAAGTTCAAAAATGCCTTTTTTTCTATAATGCCAAAACAGCAAAATTTCTTTCTTTTTAAAATGTTTTTGAGTTCAGCAAGTTACTTCACACATTATAAATTTGTTATGACCATGTCAGGCATGCAAATAAAAAAAGTTTTGACTTTTTTCCTAACAAGGCCAAAACAGCAAAATTTCTATCATTTCAGGTTGTTGAAGAGTCGTGCTAGTTACTACACACATTATAAATTTGTTATGACCATTGATAGAAAAAAGTCATTTTTGAACTTTTTGTTATTTGCATGCCTGACATGGTAATTATATATTTATAATGTGTGTAATAATATCCTAACTCTTGAACAACATAAAAAGAAACAAATTTTGATGTTTTGGCATTGATAGAAAAAAAGTCATTTTTGAACTATTTTTATTTGCATGGTCATCATACATTACTAATGTGTGTAGTAGAAAAAGTCTTGAAGAACCCGAAAAGATAGAAATTTTGCTGTTTTGGCATTGATAAAAAAGTCATTTTTTAAGTGTTTTTTTATTTGCATGCCTGACATAGTTATAAAAAAATTATGTGTAGTAACTAGCACAACTCTTGAACAACTTAAAAAGAAACACATTTTCCTGTTTTGGGATTGATAGAGAAAAAATCATTTTTGAACTTTTTTATTTGCATGCCTGACATGGTCATAACAAATTTATAATGTGTAACTAGCACAACTCTAAAACAACTTGAAAAAAAAGTAATTTCGTTGTTTTGCCATGATAGAAAAAAAAGTCTTTTTTTTATATCTTTTTTTGTGTTTGCATACCTGACTTGGTCATAACAAATTTATAATGTGTGTAGAAACTAGCACAACTCTAAAACAACTTGAAAAGAAAAAAATGTTTATGTTTTGGCATTGATAGAAAAAAGGTCTTTTTTTTTAATTTGCATGCCTGACATGGTCATTATACATTTATAATGTGTGTAGTAACTAGCACAACTCTTGAACAACCTGAAAAGATAGAAATTGTGCTGTTTTGGCATTGATCGAAAAAAAGTCATTTTTCGAAGTTTTTTTATTTGCATGCCTGACATGGTAATTATACAGTTATAATGTGTGTAATAATATCTCAACTCTTGAACAAGATAAAACAAACAAGTTTTGCTGTTTTGGATTTGATAGAAAAAAATCATTTTTGAACTTTTTTTTATTTGCATGCCTGACATGGTCATTATACATGTATTATTTGTGTAATAACTAGCACAAGTCTTGAACAACATGAAAAGATTTACATTTTGTTGTTTTGCCATTGATAGAAAAAAAGTTATTTTTAAACTTTTTTTTTTATTTGCATGCCTGACATGGTTATTATACATTTATAATGTGTGTAGTAAATAGCACAACTCTTGAACACCTGAAAAGATAGAAATTTCGCTGTTTTGGAATTGATAAAAAAAAGTAATTTTTGAACTTTTGTTTATTTGCATGCCTGACATAGTTATAACAAATTTATAATGTGTGTAGTAACTAGCACAACCGTAAAACAATTTGAAAAGAAAGAAATTTTGCTTTTTTGGCATTGATAGAAAAAAAGTCATTTTTGAACTTTTGTTTATTTGCATGCCTGACATGGTCATTATACATTAATAATGTGTGTAGTAACTAGCACAACTCTTGAACAACCTGAAAAGATAGACATTTTGCTGTTTTGGCATTGACAGAAAAAAAATGATTATTTTGTGTGTAGCAATGAATGCAACTCAATGAAAGCTCGAAAAGCTCGATACATTGCTCTTATAGCATCCTAAAACAAAAATTGCAAAATTGTAATATTTGAAATTTGCATGCTTTTGTCGTTTATTTTTTGCGTTTCACATCTCAATAAAGTTTACCATCAAATTGAAGCAAAGTTTAAATTTTACAAATTTGCAATTTTTGAAATTTTTTAATTTGCATGTCTGGGACTGTACAAATATGATTATTTTTTATGTAACAATGAATACAATTCAATGACAGCTCGTAAAGCTCGATACATTGCTCTTATAGCATCCTAAAACAAAAATTGCAAAATTGAAAAATTTGAAATTTGCATGTTTTTGACGCTTATTTTTTGCGTTTCGAATTAAGTTTACCATCAAAAAGAAGCAAAGTTCAAATTTTACAAATTTGCAATTTTTCAACTTTTTTTTATATTTTCATATCTGGAACTGTACAAATTTGATTATTTTGTGTGTAGCAATGAATGCAACTCAATGACAGTTCGAAAACCTCGATAAATTGCTCTTATAGCATCCTAAAACAAAAATAACAAATTTGCATGTCTGGGACTGTACAAATATGATTATTTTGTGTGTAGCAATGAATACAACTATTATACTATTACCAAATGTTGTAATCATCATACTGCTATATAATGTTGTAATCATCATACTGCTACAGAATGTTGTAATCATCATACTGCTACATAATGATGTAATCATCAAACTGCTATAGAAAGTTGCAATTATGCTACTGCTACAGAAAGTTGTAATCATCATACTGCTACAGAAAGTTGCCATCATCATACTGCTACAGAAAGTTGTAATTGTCATTCTGCTACAGAAAGTTGTACTCATCATACTGCTATAGAAAGATGTAATCATCCTACTACTACAGAATGTTGTAATCATCATACTGCTACAGAACGTTGCAATAATCATACAGGTACAGAATGTTGACATCATACTGCTAAAAAAAGTTGTAGTCATCTTACGGCTGCAGAATGTTGTAATCATCATACTGCTACAGAATGTTGTAATCATCATACTTCAAAAAAATGTTGTAATCATCATACTGCTACAGAATGTTGTAATGATCTAACGGCTTCAGAATGTTGTTATTATCATACTACTACATATGTTGTAATCATCATACTGCTACAGAAAGTTGTAATCATCATACTGCTACAGAATGTTGTAATCATCTTACTGCTACAGAATGTTGTAATAACCAAATTGCTAAAGACAGTTGTTATCATCATACTGCTACAAAAATTTGCAATCATCATACTGCTACAGAATGTTGTAATTATCATGCTGCTACAGAATGTTGTAATCATCATAAAGGTACAGAATGTTGACATCATAATGCTAAAAAAAGTTGTAGTCATCTTACGGCTAAAGAATGTTGTAATCATCATACTGCTACAGAATGTTGTAATCATCATACTTCTAAAAAATGTTGTAATCATCATACTGCTACAGAATGTTGTAATGATCTAACGGCTTCAGAATGTTGTTATTACCATACTACTACATATGTTGTAATCATCATACTGCTACAGAAAGTTGTAATCATCATACTGCTACAGAATGTTGTAATCATCTTACTGCTACAGAATGTTGTAATAACCAAATTGCTAAAGACAGTTGTTATCATCATACTGCTACAGAAATTTGCAATCATCATACTGCTACAGAATGTTGTAATCATCATGCTGCTACAGAATGTTTTAATCATCATACTGCTACAAAAATTTATAATCATTCATCTTACTTGTAGAGAATGTTGCAATTATCATACTGCTACAGAATGTTGTAATCATCATACCATTACCGAATGTTGTAATCATCATACTGCTACACCGAATGTTGTAATCATCATACTGCTACAGAATGTTGTAATCATCATACCGCTACAAAAAGTTGTAATCATCATACTGCAACATAATCATCCATCTTACTTGTACAGAATGTTGCAATTATCATACTGCTACAGAATGTTGTAATCATCATACTGCTACAGAATGTTGTAATCATCTTAGGGCCACAGAATGTTGTAATCATCATACTGCTACAGAATGTTGTAATCATCATACCATTACCGAATGTTGTAATCATCATACTGCTACAGAATGTTGTAATCATCATACTGCTACAGAATGTTGCATGTCTGGGACTGTACAAATATGATTATTTTGTGTGTAGCAATGAATACAACTATTATACTGCTACAGAAATTTGAAATCATCATACTGCTACAGAATGTTGTAATCATCATGCTGCTACAGAATGTTGTAATCTTCATACTGCTACAGAAAGTTATAATCATCCATCTTACTTGTAAAGAATGTTGCAATTATCATACTGCTACAGAATGTTGTAATCATCATACCATTACCGAATGTTGTAATATCATCATACTGCTACAGAATGTTGTAATATTATCATACTGCTACAGAAAGTTGTAATCATCATACTGCTACAGAATGTTGTAATCATCTTACTGCTACAGAATATTGTAATAATCAAATTGCTATAGACAGTTGTTAGCAGTATGATGATTGCAAATTACTGTAGCAGTATGATCTTAGGGCTACAGAATGTTGTAATCATCATACTGCTACAGAATGTTGTAATCATCATACCATTACCGAATGTTGTAATCATCATACTGCTAAGGAATGTGGTAATTATCATACTGTAATAGAAAGTTGTAATCATCATACTGCTACAGAAAGTTGTAATCATCATACTGCTACAGAAAGTTGTAATCAACATACTGCTACAGAATGTTGTAATCATCATACTGCTACAGAAAGTTGTAACCATCATACTGCTACGCTACAGACAGTTGTAATCATCATAATGCTACAGAAAGTTGTAATCTTCATACTGCTACAGAAAGTTGTTATCATCATACTGCTACGCTACAGAAAGTTGTAATCATCATACTGCTACAGAAAGTTGTAATCATCATACTGCTACAGAAAGTTGTTATCATCATACTGCTACAGAATGCTGTAATCATCATACTGCTACAGAAATTTGTTATTATCATACTGCTACAGAATGTTGCAATCACCATACTGCTACAGAAAGTTATAATCATCATATTGCTACAGAAAGTTGTAATCATCATACTGCTACAGAATGTTGTAATCATCATACTGCTACGGTACAAAAAGTTGTAATCATCATACTGCTAAGCTACAGAAAGTTGTAATCATCATACTGCTACAGAAAGTTGTATTGATCATCATACTGCTACAAAATGTTGTAATCATAATACTGCTACAGAAAGTGGTAATCATCATACTGCTACAAAATGTTGTAATCATCATACTGCTACGGAATGTTGTAATAATCATACTGCTACAGATTGTTGTAATCATCATACTGCTAAAGAATGTTGTTATCATCATACTGCTTCAGAAAGTTGTATTCATCATACTGCTACAGAAAGTTGAAATCATCATAGTGCTACAGAATGTTGTAATCATCATACTGCTACAGAAAGTTGTATTCATCCTACTGCTACAGAAAGTTGAAATCATCATACTGCTTCAGAATGTTGTAATCACCATACTGCTACAGAAAGTTGTAACCATTATACTGCTGCGCTACAGAAAGTTGTAATCATTATACTGCTGCAGAAAGTTGTAATCATTATACTGCTACAGAAAGTTGTAACCATCGTACTGCTACAGAATGTTGTAATCATCATACTACTACAGAAAGTTGTATTGATTATACTGCTACAGTATGTTGTAATCATCATACTGCTACATAGTGTTATAATCATCATACTGCTACAGAAAGTTGTAATCATCATACTGCTACAGAAAGTTGTAATCATCATACTGCTACAGTAACTTGTAATCATCATACTGCTACAGAAAGTTGTTATCATACTGCTACAGTATGTTGTTATCATCACACTGCTACAGAAAGATGTAATCATCATACTGCTTCAGAATGTTGTAATCCTCATACTGCTACAGAAAGTTCTAATCATCATACTGCTACAGAATGTTGTAATCATCAAACTGCTACAGAATGTTGTATTGATCATACTGCTACAGAATGTTGTAATCATCATACTGCTACAGAAAGTTGTAATCATCATACTGCTACAGATTATTGTAATCATCATACTGCTATAGATTGTTGTAATCATCATACTGCTACAGCAAGATGTAGTCATCATACTGCTACAGAATGTTGTAATCATCATACTGCTACAGCAAGATGTAGTCATCATACTACTACAGAATGTTGTAATCATCATACTGCTACAGCAAGATGTAGTCATCATACTGCTACAGAATGTTGTAATCATCATACTGCTACAGAATGTTGTAATCATCACACTGCTACGCTGCAGAAAGTTGTAATCATCATACTGCTACGCTTCATAAAGTTGTAGTCATCATCCTGCAACAGAAAGTTGTAATCATCATTTTGCTACAGAAAGTTGTAACTATCATACTGGTACAGAATGTTGTAATCATCATACTGCTACGCTACAGAGAGTTGTAATCACCATACTGCTTCAGAAAGTTGTAATCATCATATTGCTACAGAAAGTTGTAACCATCATACTGCTACAGAATGTTGTAATCATCATACTGCTACAAAAAGTTGTATTGATCATACTGCTACAAAATGTTGTTATCATCAAACTGCTACAGAATGTTGTAATCATTATACTGCTACAGAATGTTGTAATCATCATACAGCTACAGAATGTTGTAATCATCATACTGCTACAGAATGTTATTATCATCATACTGCTACAGAGAGTTTTAATCATCATACTGCTACAGAAAGTTGTAATCATCATACTGCTACAGAATGTTATAATCATCATACTGCTACAGAAAGTTGTAATCATCATACTGCTTCAGAAAGTTGTAATCATCATATTGCTACAGAATGTTGTAATCATCATACTGCTACAGAAAGTTGTATTGATCATACTGCTTCAAAATGTTGTAATCATCAAACTGCTATAGAATGTTGTAATTATTATACTGCTACAGAAAATTGTAATCATCATACAGCTACAGAATGTTGTAATAATCATACTGCTACAGAATGTTGTAATCATCATACAGCTACAGAATGTTGTAATCATCATACTGCTTCAGAATGTTGTTATCATCATACTGCTACAGAGAGTTTTAATCATCATACTGCTACAGAAAGTTGTAATCATCATACTGCTACAGAATGTTGTAATCATCATACTGCTACAGAATGTTGTTATCATCATACTGCTACAGAATGTTGTAATCATCATACTGCTACAGAAAGCTGTAATCATCATACTGCTACAGAAAGTTGTAATCATCATACTGCTACGCTACAGAAAGTTGTAATCATCATATTACTACAGAAAGTTGTAATCATCATACTACTTCATAAAGTTGTAATCGTCATACTGCTACAGAATGTTGTTATCATCATACTGATACAGAAAGTTGTAACCATCATACTGCTATAGAAAGTTGTAATCATTATACTGCTACAGAAAGTTGTAATCATCATACTGCTACAGAATGTTGTAATCATCATACTGCTACAGAAAGTTGTAATCATCATACTGCTACAGAATATTGTAATCATCATACTGCTACAGAATGTTGTATTGATCATACTGCTACAGAATGTTGTAATCATTATACTGCTACAGAAAGTTGTAATCATCAAACTGCTACAGAATATTGTAATCATCATACTGCTATAGATTGTTGTAATCATCATACTGCTACAGCAAGATGTAGTCATCATACTGCTACAGAATGTTGTATTGATCATACTGCTACAAAATGTTGTTATCATCAAACTGCTATAGAATGTTGTAATCATTATACTGCTACAGAAAGTTGTAATCATCATACAGCTACAGAATGTTGTAATCATCATACTGCTACAGAATGTTGTAATCATCATACAGCTACAAAATGTTGTAATCATCATACTGCTACAGAATGTTATTATCATCATACTGCTACAGAGAGTTTTAATCATCATACTGCTACAGAAAGTTGTAATCATCATACTGCTACAGAATGTTGGAATCATCATACTGCTACAGAATGTTGTAATCATCATACTGCTACAGAAATCTGTAATCATCAAAATGCTACAGAAAGTTGTAATCATCATACTGCTACGCTACAGAAAGTTGTAATCATCATATTACTACAGAAAGTTGTAATCATCATACTACTATATAAAGTTGCAATCGTCATACTGCTACAGAATGTTGTTATCATCATACTGATACAGAAAGTTGTAACCATCATACTGCTACAGAAAGTTGTAATCATTATACTGCTACAGAAAGTTGTAATCATCATACTGCTACAGAAAGTTGTAATCATCATACTGCTACAGAATGTTGTAATCATCATACTGCTACAGAATGTTGTATTGATCATACTGCTACAGAATGTTGTAATCATCATACTGCTACAGAAAGTTGTAATCATCATACTGCTACAGAATATTGTAATCATCATACTGCTATAGATTGTTGTAATCATCATACTGCTACAACAAGATGTAGTCATCATACTGCTACAGAATGTTGTATTGATCATACTGCTACAAAATGTTGTTATCATCAAACTGCTACAGAATGTTGTAATCGTTATACTGCTACAGAAAATTGTAATCATCATACAGCTACAGAATGTTGTAATCATGATACTGCTACAGAATGTTGTAATCATCATACAGCTACAGAATGTTGTAATCATCATACTGCTACAGAATGTTATTATCATCATACTGCTACAGAGAGTTTTAATCATCATACTGCTACAGAAAGTTGTAATCATCATACTGCTACAGAATGTTGAAATCATCATACTGCTACAGAAAGTTGTAATCATCATACTGCTTCAGAAAGTTGAAATCATCATATTGCTACAGAAAGTTGTAACCATCATACTGCTACAGAATGTTGTAATCATCATACTGCTACAGAAAGTTGTATTGATCATACTGCTACAAAATGTTGTAATCATCAAACTGCTACAGAATGTTGTAATTATTATACTGCTAAAGAAAGTTGTTATCATCATACAGCTACAGAATGTTGTAATAATCATACTGCTACAGAATGTTGTAATCATCATACAGCTACAGAATGTTGTAATCATCATACTGCTACAGAATGTTGTTATCATCATACTGCTACAGAGAGTTTTAATCATCATACTGCTACAGAAAGTTGTGATCATCATACTGCTACAGAATGTTGTAATCATTATAATGCTACAGAAAGTTGTAATCATCATACAGATACAGAATGTTGTAATAATCATACTGCTACAGAATGTTGTAATATCATCATACTGCTACAGAAAGTTGTAATCATCATACTGCTACAGAATGTTGTAATCATCTTACTGCTACAGAATGTTGTAATAATCAAATTGCTATAGACAGTTGTTAGCAGTATGATGATTGCAAATTACTGTAGCAGTATGATCTTAGGGCTACAGAATGTTGTAATCATCATACTGCTACAGAATGTTGAAATCATCATACCATTACCGAATGTTGTAATCATCATACTGCTAAGGAATGTGGTAATCATCATACTGCTAATGAATGTTGTAATCATCATACTGCTACAAAATGTTGTAATCATCATACTGCTACAGAAAGTTGTAATAATCATACTGCTACAGAATGTTGTAGTTTTCACACTGCTATAGAAAGTTGTAAACATTATACTGCTACAGAATGTTGTAATCATCATACTGTAATAGAAAGTTGTAATCATCATACTGCTACAATAAGTTGTAATCATCATACTGCTACAGAATGTTGTAATCATTATACTGCTACAGAATGTTTTAATCACCATACTGCTACAGAAAGTTATAATCATCATACTGCTACAGAAAGTTGTAATCATCATACTGCTACAGAATGTTGTAATCATCATACTGCTACAGAAAGTTGTAATCATCATACTGCTACGCTACAGAAAGTTGTAATCATCATAATGCTACAGAAAGTTGTAATCATCATACTGCTACAGAAAGTTGTTATCATCATACTGCTACGCTACAGAAAGTTGTAATCATCATACTGCTACAGAAAGTTGTAATCATCATACTGCTACAGAAAGTTGTTATCATCATACTGCTACAGAATGCTGTAATCATCATACTGCTACAGAAATTTGTTATTATCATACTGCTTCAGAATGTTGCAATCACCATACTGCTTCAGAAAGTTATAATCATCATATTGCTACAGAAAGTTGTAATCATCATACTGCTACAGAATGTTGTAATCATTATACTGCTACAGAAAGTTGTAACCATCATACTGCTACAGAAAGTTGTAATCATTATACTGCTACAGAATGTTCTAATCATCATACTGCTACAGAAAGTTGTAATCATCCTACCGCTACGCTACAGGAAGTTGTAATCATCATTCTGCTACAGAAAGAAATATTCATCATACTTTTACAGAAAGTTATAATCATCATACTCCTATAGAATGTTGTAATCATCATACTGCTTCAGAAAGTTGTAATCACCATACTGCTACAGAATGTTGTAATCATCATAATGTTACAGAAAGTTGCCATCATCATATCGCTACAGAAAGTTGAAATCATCATACTGCTACAGAAAGTTTTAATCATCATACTGCTACGCTACAGACAGTTGTTATCATCTTACTGCTACAGACAGTTGTAATCATAATACTGCTACAGAATGTTGTAATTTGATGGATTTTGACTTCTTGTCTATTCATGAAGATTTCAATGTCTGCAGCATTCCCCTCATGTCCCATTCGCCTGAACCCCATACCTGTGTCCTACAAGTACAAAACTTTCAGTTGCATATACATAGTCATCGTGGAATTCCACGACTGCATCAATCATGTCCTCGTGGGCGAATCCGCCGTGCATTACAGCACCATGGCATGGTTCTTTGACACAGACTTTACTGGCGGTCCGTCATTACAGTCCAGTGAAGTTTGAAAATGACCAGTGTCGGCGTTCTAGTAGTTCGAGAACCAGCTCATGTTCTCCGGCTCGGACAGGTTTAAATGTCTAAAAGAAACAGAAACTGAGTTGTCAGGCGGAGTCATCGGACCATGAATATGGGAAAGTAAGGAAGCCTAGTTCTCATAGTGCTGGGCACCACACAACACCTAGTTCTAAAGAACAGCGGGATAGTGAACAAAGTGATACGTGTGGACAACGGAAGCTGGTGACCGGAGGTACAAGTAAAATTACTGCAGGTGGTAGGTCAAAGTCACCAGAGGACACAAGAGGTTCCTCACGCAACCGGAAGCGGATAACCGGAAGTATAAGTAAATTACTGCAGGTGGTAGGTCTTATAGATCACCATCTTCCAGTAAGTCAAAGTCATCAGAAGACAAAAGAGATTCTTCACACAACCGGAAGCGGACAACCGGAAGTACTAGTAAAATTACTGCAGGTGGTAGGTCTTGTAGATCACCATCTTCCAGTAGGTCACAGTTACCAGAAGACAGAAGTGACTCTTCGCGCAACCGGAAGCAGACAACCGGAAGTAGGAGTAGAATAACTGCTGGTGGTAGGTCTTATAGATCACAATCTTCCAGTAGGTCACAGTCACCAGAAGACAGAAGAAGGTCTTCACGTAGCAGTCGGAAGTGTAAGACTTACAGCGACAAAGGTCACCGGAAGTCACCAACAAGAGATGAAAGCAAAGATAATGGAAGGACTTATAGGTCTCCATTATCATCATCTAAAAAACGGTTGACGGTTTCACACAAGACCAACGGACGACAATCAAGAAGTAGAAAAGTAAATGTGCATAGATCGTCGTCCAGTTCAGAGTCAGATGGGGGTGTGAGACCACGTAGGTGTCCATCAGTACACATGAAAAGTAAAAGGAAAACAAGAAAGACACATTCAAGTCGTTCATCAAGCCCAGACTCCAAATCGATGTCAAGGTCACATAAAGATAAGGCAAAAAACAGTCGAAAGTACGATAACGATGGTTCTTCTCAAAAACGTAGCTCTCGAAGACAGGGTGATCATCTGAAACACCCGAAGGCGTTGCGTTATGATGGGAAAACCAGTTGGTTATCATTTGAGCGAAAGTTTGATAGCTACCAAAAGGTGATGAATTGGTGGGAAGACGAATGCAAAGATTATCTGTTGTGGAGTTTAGAGGGCAAGTCTCTTGACTTCTTCACTATAACGACAACAGAAAATGAACGATATTCGTTTCGTCGGTTAATGAAGTCGTTGGAGTCTCGTTTTGGTATCAAGTGGTAACTTCGTGAGACATCGAAAGCTAAGTTCCGGCAGGCTGTGCAAGGGCAGGAGGAGTCGTTGGAAGATTGGGCCGACCGTGTGCTTACTTTAGCCACACCAGCATTTGCGGACCTTCCAGAGGACCACATGCGGTATGAAGCGATTGCCCGGTTTTGCCAGGGGTGTAATGACAAAGAGGCAGCAATAGCATGCTTGTTTGGAAAATCCCTCGAGCATGGAAGAAGCCCTCGACCTGGTGAAACGGCACCAATACATATCGCTGGCAGTAGATGGCAAAAAGAACAGACGGGGCCGTGAAGACATATCAGTAAATGCTGTGCAGTCATCTTCCGAAGCAAAGACAGAAGAGCTTATAGCATCTGCTTTGAAAGAATTTGCCAAGCAAATGCACATTACCCCGCATACAGCCGTGGTAAAGGAGACCTAGTCTGATAAGAAGCCAGAAAGATGGGGGCCATGTTTCTTCTGTGGAAAGATGGGTCACAGAAAAAGAGATTGCATACAATATCAGGAATGGTTAAAGAAAAAAGAAAGAAAATAGGCCCGACAAGGGGCTGGACGGGAAGACCACACGTCCGAGCCCAAAACAGTGAAGACTGATTGTCTACCGGAAAGGTCGGTTGGGGAGAGAGAGATAGGGGCAATTTCTAATGGCAGGGTCTGTGACTCGCCAAAGGTTTTCAAGAAATCCCACAAGATAATATCTCACCCAAAACAACAACAAAATATAAAGAGCGTTGATGTTCCTAAACGACCAGTTAACTGCGGATCACAAGTAAATAAATCAGTTGTTACAGATTCATGCGGTAGAGTATCTGACTCGCCGAACATATTAGAATTACCAAAACAGGCAGAAAATGGGAGAAGTCAGCATATCTCACAGCATAATCCGCCGGGTTCAGTAATAACTCCTGTAGGTGGGGCCTGTAGAGCAATGCAGAAGGATCAATTGAGTCAACAGAAATCACAGTCAAGTTTAAATCATATTGACAACGGTAAAGAGAAGCAGTCCACTGAGCAAGGGACAAGTTCCGGAGGACCAAGTGACTCAATAAAGATATGCCGGGTACAGGAAGGTTCTTCCGTAGTGAAAATCAAGATTGGTGATTTAGAACTAAATGCAAAGTTGGATTCGGGTGCCGAAATTACGATTCTTTCTTCAAGAATGTATGAGAAATTGAAAAAAGCTCCGAAAAAGGTCCAAGATGTAGTTATGCAATTGGCCGACGCAGAAACTGATCTTTAAGGTTTCATAACAGCACCTTTGAAGATGCAATTTAGTAGCCGTTGCTTTAAAGAAAGGGTTTATGTGGCTCCTATCGTCGATGACATGGTTTTAAGACATGATATGTTGCATCATCTTGGAGTGTTATTGGATATGCAATCAGACACCTTGATATTGGATGGGGAAAAAATACCAGTTAGCTCTAGTTTTAAAGATGGGAAGCCAACGGTTGCTAGAGTGATGCACCTTATTCGGTGGTACGTTTGCCGTGCAAGTTAGATGCACTCATATCCATTGACTACGTTTTCGAATCTTTGGGGACACTAACAGTTCTGATGCCATGGACAGTTATTGCAGCATACAGGGATACCTTGGTGTGTTTCATTAATGTTAAAGAGACTTTCGCTACATTGAGGAAAAACACATTGATTGCAACGGCTTGTGAGGTATTTAGTTACCTTGAGGGATCACAAGAGCCTGATGTTTCTTGTAGTAACTCATGGTTAAAGGTCTCCGCAGTGAGTGAGAACCAGTTAGGGGAGATGAAGACATCTTGTTCTCAGCTCCCAATACCAGACACAGACGGGAAATCTAAAACTAGCCTTCCATAACATCTTAAAGGCCTCTATGAGTCATCCATTTCATGCCTCAATGAAGATCAAAGCCAGCAATTGTATGCGTGCTTATCGGAATACCAAGAAGTTTTTGCACAAAATGATTTCGATTGGGGAACTTTTACTGGAATCGACCACAAAATCGATACCGGAGATGCAACGCCAATTAAGCAGCGCATGAGACGAACACCGGCTTGTATTGCAAATGAGGAATAAGGGCATTTAAGAAATATGCTAGATTGCAGGCGTCATTCAAGAGTCAGTTTCAGATTGGGCGTCATCGCCAGTTCTCATACGGAAAAGAGATGGTTTGGTCCAGTGGTGTATCGACTACAGAGCCTTGAATGAGGTTACCGCTAAAGATACATTTCCATTACCGCTGATTGAGGATTGCCTAGACACCCTAGCGTGAAACCTGTGGTTCTCCAAGTTGGATGCAAACTCCGCCTATTGGCAGGCTCTGGTCAATCCTGAAGACCGAAAGAAGACTGCGATTGTGACCAAATATGGGTTGTTTGAACATGTGCGCATGGATTTCGGAATGAGCAATTCTTTTTTCACGCCATATTTTCCCGGTGTTATCAACCTGGTGTTGCGTGGGCTCACATGGAAGACGGTGCTTGCGTTCCTAGATGATGTCCTGGTCCTAGGTCAAGATTTTGAGGAACTTTATGTCGATTTAGACAACACGGTTTAAAGTTGAAGCCTCGGAAATGTGTCCGCTTTCAACACGAAGTGGAGTTTTGAGGCCGGATAGTTAGCAGTAACCAGCTTAAGATGGCTTCAAAAGATATACAGACAGTTGCTGATTGGCCCGTTCCAGTTTCATCTAAAGATGTAGAAAGGTTCCTTGGATTGGCAAATTATCATCGCACGTTTGTCAAGGACTTTGCACATTTGGCTCAGCCTTTATACAATTTAACAGAAAAGCATAAATTTCAATGGTATGAGGAAGAACAAGAGGCTGTTGGGGCATTAAAGAAGGCACTTACTTATCCCCCAGTATTGAGCCTTCCAAACAGTAAAGATCCATTTAACCCCGGAACAGCGAAAGTATTGCACAACCAGAAAGAAACTTTTGAGCATTGTAAGATTTACCAGATATTTTCGGCATTATTTGCTTGGACAAATGTTTACAGTGCGAACAGATCATTCCAGTCTGACGTGGTTACTGAAGTTCAAGGATCCCCAAGGACAGTTGGCTAGATGGTTTGAAGAGTTGTTCCAATACCACATGGTTATTCAACATCGGCCGGGTAAGAAACATTGTAAGCAGACAGTTTATCCCGAAGGCCTGATGATCTGGCTCCTTGTTCGTTTTCCGTAGCGGGTATTCGTCCAGAGCACTTGCCATGTGGGGGTTGTCATTACTGCAAACGTGCTGATGAACAATGGGGTGGTTTCACTGAAGACGTGGATGATGCAGTTAATTTGTCCAATTTCGCAAATAACCAGGAGAACAATGTTTTGGCGGTAACTGTATTAAGTGCAAGTTCCAGTTTCAGTGTGCAAGCCAAAGACAATGTTTTAGTGCATAGTGAGGATTTAGGATTTAGTGATGCGCATTTTAATATCATCACCGTGGGTAATCAGTGTGCCAACGTGTTTGATGTAAAGGTGATGCAAGAAAGTACTGCGGAAACACCTACGTGTTGGGGTTTCACCTTGAAAGAACTACAGGTGGAGCAGAGCAAGGATAAAGATTTGACCATTATCATCGAGTGGCTGTTAAAGGGCAAAGGGCCTGATGAAGGAATATTATTCCTCGCCAGTCCAGAAGCCAAGTACAACTGGCTGAATAAAGAACTGTTCCAGCTAGTGGATGGTGTTTTGTTCAAACAGAAACTGAACAGCATAGATCTGGAACTAGTGGTACCCAACAGCCGTCAGGAACAAACGTTGGTGTGGCATCACGATAAACCATCATCAGGTCATCAAGGTGTGGCTAGAACTTAGGCAAAGTTGAAGAAAAGTTATTTTGGGTAAGATTGTCCAAAGATACGGAAACCTTTGTGCTAACGTGACCCGTGTGCAATAAGAATACGAAGAACACACAGAACGGGAGGGTCCCAATGACTATGTATCAGGCGGGAGCCCCGATGGAGAGTGCACATTGATTTAATTGGCCCTCTACCCAAGACCGAGCTAGGGGATGAACACTGCCTGATGATGGTAGACCAATTCACTAAGTGGTTGGAATGCATACCACTACCCTCACAGAAAGCGGAAATAACTGCACGGGCAGCAGTCGATGAGTTTTTCTCACGATTTGGGTTCCCTTTACAGTTATTTTCTGATCAGGGGAGGAATTTCGAAAGTAAACTGTTCGAAGCATTGTGTAAAGCACTCCATATCCATAAGGCAAGAACTACACCTGATAGGCCTTCTGCAAATGGACAAGTGGAACGCTTTAACAGGACATTGATGGACGCTGTGAGGTGCTTTTTGGGGGAAATCTCAGCATAAATGGGATCTGCATGTGCAACAGATAGCTGGAGCAATTAGAGCCTCAGTTAACCGGAGTACTGGTTTTACCCCGAACATGCTCATGTTGGGCCGAGAAGTTTCTACCCCAGCACAACTGAAAGTTACGTGATTTGGTTAAAACAATGAAGGAAGCTCATGCGTCAGCTAGGTCTTCTTAAGAGACTTCTAAGAAACGCATGAAACACTACTACTTACAGCGCCCATATTCGGTAGGAGATGTCATATATCGTTTAGATACTGCAACTCTGAAGGGCAAGTCTCGTAAGTTGTGTTCTCTTTGGAAAGGCCCAGCGGTTATCTTAAATAAATTGTCGGCTTATCAGGTACGCTTGCGCAATTCGGTATCGATAGTCAACCACGATAGGATGATGCCATGTAAGTACCGGAGTCTCCCAGAATGGATTGCCAAACTTAAAAGGGGAGAGACATCCGTAACTCCGGAACAAGAAAGTGAAGAGGACAATAAAGAGTACTGTGTTTTCAGGAAGCCGTATAGCGGTAGATTCATGATTCAGTGTGAATTCTGTGGATCATGCGTCAATGTTACGGTGACAGAGGCGCTTGAAATAGACAAATACAAGTGCAGGGCCTGTAAGCATAAAGGTTAGGTACTAACTTGTAACTTCTGTTTCAGATTTGAACAGCAGATATGGCATCAACTAAATCAACAAAAGATTTTCTGTTGGTAGCAGAAGACTACCTTAGTCGTGGTCAGGTGTACAGGCCGGCAGAAGAGTTTATAAAGAAGCTGGCATTGTGTCCAAGTTGCTGTGGGGCAGACAAGCAGTGGAGCACATGTTGGGGGTGGTCAACCGGATGGTAGCCATGGTGAAATCTAAGTCTAACAAGCCTGGACGGCGGAACATAAAGCATGATACCGCTTGGCTGAAGGAAGCCGCAAAGTCACTGGAGATGTACCAGCTTGTCGACCGAGATTGGATAAGTTCCAACATATGGAGACTCCCTGAATCCTCCACCGAAAGAACAGGATTACGATCCAACAAAGGGACAGATACAAAACCGGATCAGACTTGTTGCAGGCAGTTGGGGAGGAAGAAGTCCTGGATTACGAGGATGTTGACGAGGACAAGCTGTTCTCACCAGCTCACGGCAACAGCACGAAGTCTTCGTAGGTTGCCTCGACTCCTTAAGTCTTCTCCTCTGACTACAGAAAGAAGGAAAGCTCGGGTCGATCCTTCTAGTCCGACCCGAAGTGTCCTCGAGATAGCTCCCACAATGCCAAAGGCCAAGCCCATGGAAGTAGATACCACGGTTGTGACTTGTAGCCCAACCAAGGACCTTACTACATAGGCCAAGGCCATTGAAGTGAACACCGCGGCTGTGACTTGTAGTCCAACCAAGGACCTCAATTCTGAGGTACAGGACACATCAGGGGTTGGAGCTTTTAGTTCCACCCTGGAAGTTTCAGTAATGTCAGCTCTCCAGACCGAAAAAATCGCTAGGTCAGATGGGGCTTGTAGCTCTTCTGGGGATCAGTCTCATCGGGTCCAGTGGGCGGGTGCACGTCCGAATATTTGTAGTCGTCGCGATGTGGTGGAGCCCGTTCGCATGGTACATATCAAGAACCCGGAGTATCCTGTTGGAAATCGGAATTCAGTAAGGTCAGCTCTCCAGACAGAGAAATCTGCTAGGTCAGAAGGGGCTTGTAGCTCTTCTGAGGATTAATCTCATCGGGTCCAGTGGGCGGATGCACGTTCAAAGACTTGTAGTCGTCGCGATGTGGTTGAGCCCGCTCGCATGGTACAGCTCAAGAACCCGGAGCACCCAGTAGGAATTCTGAAAAGGAATTTTCCGGCTGTAAGGAGCTGGTTATTTCTATGCCAGTGTTAAAACGAGCAAAAGATCAGCGATCTCCTTACCCAAGCCAAAGAGAAGGCAGAAAAGCGCCGGGAGACGAAACGGAAACGCCGGAATCGCCGACAGGAAAAGACATGCTGGGTGCCAGGTTGTATGGAAGAGGCAAAGTACTTAAAAGCTCATGCTTTCTATGCGCACATCCCTTCCATATTCAGCGAAACACTGGATCCAACTGATGAGTTAGTACTCAGAGGGAGACGAAGTGCATTAAGTCAGGCTGGAAGATGGTTTTTGGGAAAACCGGTTGCTCTGGATGAGTTAGTGGCGTTTTTTGTGGCGCAGAAGATGTTGAGCACCATGGACATCAATCTCGGAGCGGCAGGAGGCGGCTATAAAGGAGGTTTGTAAATTCCTTCACGAGCCTATTCCCGAAAAAGTCACTTTGGAACCGTGCAACTCCGTGGGGGCGCTATTGCACTGGAATGTAGTGCTACTCCGGGCAGCTAGTTTGTCGGAGGATGAGAGGGCCTATTGGGTACTAAACTTCCAGGCCCCTGAGGATGCACAGCCAGTTGCCGAGGCCTTACCGATCCAGCCTAAGTATCCTGAAGCGTTTGACGCCCATTTCCACCTTGACAGGACACTGCAAAGGTTACAGCTTCAGCAAGGAGGAATGAAGGACATGATGGATGCAGTTCCGGTAGAGGAGAGATGGCGAACAGGGGGCGTCTCTATTTACTGTGACCCAGAAACCTACCCGACGGATCAGCACCTGCGTGATCTTCCGCAATACATCTCCGTGGGGGTGGGCATCCATCCACGTCATGCGCGTTATAGCGTGGTTCGGGTGAACCAGGCAGTGGAAAGGTTCCAGAACTTGCTAGCTAATCCTCGCGTGGTGGCTTTTGGAGAGGTTGGACTCGACCACTCAGAGCCCATGAAATACTGGGAATATCAAGTCGAGATGTTGGAGAAGATGCTGCCGTTCCTGGAAGACAGACATGTGCTGGTGATTCACTGCCGTGGAATGGAGGAGGATTGTGGCACAGAAGCGTTTCTCTTGCCCCTCCATTTCCGGAAGAGGTATGTGCGGACGCATCATTCGATACATCTGCATTGTTTTACTGGCAATAGGTATTCCAGGATCGGTGGCTAGAGAGGTTTCCACGAACGTACTTTGGGTTCATCAACAAGGTGAGGACATTCTCTCCGGACCAGATTGCGGCACTGCAGAACGTTGAAGATAGTCGCCTTCTCCTGGAGACTCATGCTCCTTATTTCCCGGCACCTGGATCCAGAGTATAGTCACCCAGCCATATATCCACAGTGGCCGAGGCTGTGGCAGCACATCGGGGAACTACTGTGGAACATGTGTTGGAAATCTCTGTTGCCAACGGAAAACATCTTTACCAGTCTCAGTAGAGGCCAGTCAGGCTTTTAGCTCACTGGTCCTCATCTAGTGGTTCCCAGCTGGGTTTATAACTCGTTGGGTACTTACTGCATGAGGAATTAAGCTTTCTTCAAGAAAACCCTCCATCAGTTTGTCTTCATCTAGTGGTTTACAGCTGGGTTTATAACTCGTTGGGTACTTACTGCGTGAGGAATTAAGCCTTCATCAAGAAAACGCTCCATCAAGTTGAACTAACCGGGTCTTTGACTCGTTATGGCGCTAAAAATCCAGTAAAGTAGAAGTCATTGGGTCTGTGACTCATGACTGAATATCAAAAGAATCAAAGCACGAAGACACTGCCAGAAGTAGGGCTTATAGCTCTAATTGGAAAAATTCTGACCACGGACTAAGGTAGTGAAGAACGGTACTTGACAGAAACCCGCATCTGGTAGAGGGACCATCTTTGTGGAGCGACTGACCCTCTCATGCAGATAACCCCCAGTCTGGGTAAGGTCCTTTTTCATAAAGTTGGGGGGAGTGTTGTGATGTATCCAGTACGGTACGGGCGGATATGGTAAGTACGGGTTAAACCCTTACTCTTGCGGAAGTGGAATTTACAAACTGCGTTTCACGGTCTCTTGAGATCCAGACGTAGATCGAACAAGACGTGCTCTTAGGAGTAGGTATTTTCCCAATCCCTGGCCAGATATTACAGTGTTATATTAGCATTACCACTAGGTTCACTTTTAAATTATGATATCCCGCGTATTAAACTGTTTTGATATACAGAAGTTTGATTCTTTTCTTTTTAATAGTCAATGTAGTTGATGATAGAACTGACAGAAAGAAAATGATGACGCAGTGCTAAAACAAAATTTTACACAAGAAAATTGAAAAAAATGACCAGAAACTTTACTGATTTAAGTTAAATATTTGTACTCCTCATGGTAATCCATATGTCCCTGTGACGCAATTGGTAACGCGTCAGACTCTGGATCCATTGACCACTATTATATTGTCACTGCGTTGGTTCGAATCCCAGTAGCTCCGGTTTTATTCCAAATAACTTCCATCAATGATCCATTTTATATGTGCTTATGATTGAAAACGGTTCTGATTTAAGGTATTTAAACATTTTTTTGAAAAAAAAAAACACTATGGTGCTTTCAAGCTCTAAATGGAAAAAAAAATCGTACATGATTTTTTTCACGGTGAACTTGTCTGAACTACAGAAGCAAGTTTGCGGAAGCTGATTTGATGTAAACTCAAAAATAAATATTATTTTAAAAACTCATAACGAATAATATTTAGGTAACAGAATCTAAAATTGACAATTAACTTGTAGCAGATTTTTTTGTTAACTTTATTGATACTAACTGGTCATATGTAGCGTCCACGATTCCGATAATTTAGGTATAAAATGTGGTTCAAATGGCCTTTAAAACGCACCAGAGACGTTCTAGGTATACACAAATTTCCGGGGGGGGGGGGGGGGGGTGGACATGCCGGACCCACCTAGAATGACCTAAGATACTGCCTCGGCTAAAATTTGGGTCTGGCTACGCCACTGTATGATGACAATAATCAACAAAACATCGCTCTGGGAAATACTTTATCGATTGTTAATATTATTAACTCGGTAAATATGTTACATTGTTATCTGTTCTCACAATTCACTTAATTTATCATTTCATTCAGTTCATGTTTGTTTTTCATAACCAAAAATACATGACGACTTTTGTTTTGAACTTGATGTTAAACGTTTTAATAAAAGTCCACTTATTGTTACATTGATATATATTGAGCTGTCAAATTATAATTTAAAACAAAATCATTGTTGTTGTTTTAAACCAAGAGTCAAATCAGTGATGATAAAGTAAAAACTTTACAAAACGCACAGGAGAGTTTAATTCAGTTATATTTTAAAAGGGAATTGCATTTTTGTTTGATATGGCAATGATGCAAGGCAAATTTTGAGCAAAAGTTTAAATGATAACAGTTCATTTTTTTCACATTGCAATGTACGAATCCGCATCAATTAAAATCCATGTAATTTATTAATTTGTTTACAATATATTGGAATTGTATGCAAGTTGATTGAGTAAATAGTTTTCGTGTGTAAATAAGTTAACAAATAAAGCAATAAACTTTTGAACAACATTAAACAAAATTATGCAAGTTTACTTCGATCCACTTCCTTTTGGTTTCATTAAGAGTTCGCTCTGAACTACAGCATTAATCCTGCAACAAACCAAATATCATTGCACATAAAAATACTTGAAACATTCATTGACCAAAGACCCAGAATACATAATGTTTTAACGCAAAGTGGGTTTGACATTTTTTTCTAATATGTTATGTCTTTTGACCTTCGACAGCTGTGTTTTATTGTTGCATTTTATCCATCGACAATCCATTAGGACTTTAACATCAAAGTTGTATAAGGTAAATTAAATTAAAACTGGAAATACATAACATAAGCTGAAGATATAATTTTACTAAAAATGCACAGGACATCGATATAAGAAACCGTCAACATTTGACAGCTGTCAAACATGACAAACTCACATTTCAACAGTTTGGGCCAACTGAGAGTCCTTATCGGGTTCTGTCAGCCCCACCGGTAAGCATATTATGCCCATAGGCTCAACTGAATAGAGCTTTCAACTCAATTTAAGACCGCAGAATCATACCACATGTCCGTGAAAACCTACAAAAAGCCTAGGTATGGAGAGAGTTGGTAAAATCCAAGAAATCCTTTTTACTCAGAACATTCTCAATTAAAGGCACATTTTCATATTTTTACTGGCCCATGCCTATATGTTTTAATTGATACTAAATGTGGTAAGTTTGGAAGCTGTTTTGGACAGACTAAGATGGTTGGTACCCGAACAAAGCACTTTTTACCGAATTAAAAACTAATTTTAAGTTAATATTTGACGACATCTACCTCTAAAATGTAATATATATTGCTTATGTCCCAGGCATGGGTGATTAAGTGTAAGGGGCACAAAATATAATTATCTGGTTATTTAGAAAGGGTTTTTATTCGTGAACTGGAGGAAACATAACTGGAAAACATACAAATATGCACTTGGGAACTGATACATGCTCAAATAACGTATTTAATGAGTGCCCGTAAACTACGTTAACATATTTTGGTATCACATATTTGGTATGAAATCATGTAAATATAGGTATGAAATCATGTTAATATAGTGTGAATTATATGCATATGAGATTGGCAGTGGTCATATAATATGTTTATGATAGTTATTAGACTCGTTATTTGAGAATTTAAACAGCATAAATCGACGAATTTCGAATTTTTAATTGTTGCGTACATTTTGTGTAAAATGCATTAACACTCTATCGACTAAATAATCTAAATGAACACAACTATCATATTACAGTTAGCCTGTGATGATTACAGTTATGATTCCTTAATGACAAGATAAAGCAAAAGTATTGTAATTAGAACCACAAACCGTATGATGGTAATACAAACTAAAAATGTTAGTAAGATACGTTATGCTAAGATACGTTAATGTGCTTTCAAGTAATCAGTTTCCTATTTGTCAAAATCCTATATTTAGATTCTTTAAACCACACATGTGGATAACTAACATTAGATAGACTGAACAGAACCATATTCTTGGGTAATTACCACAGTTTTGTAGGCAGGACTGCAGGGGTGGCGAAATCTAAAAAAACTATACTTGTCCACGGACAACCATTTAGGAAATTGAACTTGTCTGTTGCTGAACTACACTTGTCCGTTAATGTTTATATTTATTAATTATAAACGGATTTATTGATTACCTGGTAATGTAAAACAATGTGGAATAAATCAAAATGAGTATAATTTGCTTGTTTAAGTTACACTTGTATTTTCATGGTACATTCATTATAGCAGTATATTATAAACAATATTAAGACTTTCTCAAACTTTACTCGATCACTTTTTAGTGTGTTAAGCACTTTTTTCATGAGCAGACAAGGTGTCCTTACGATTTACAGTCATTCCAGTGTAAAGTCCACACTTATCTGGCAAAATGGGGAACTGTTTACATATTTTAGATGCAGCAATTTGATTATCATCAACTCGTTCTTTTAGCCAAGTTTCTTGAACAGTTCTGGTGCGTTTATTTAGATCATATTTTATATCATAATCTTTCTTGTTTTTTTTGGGGGGTGGACTGCTCAAAGCTTCGGGTTTCTGCTCCATTGTTGAAGTTTTTTTTTAAATCGTTCCATCTTTACCATTAAAAATTGTCTGAAAAAACAAGGTAGACAGTGTTTTGGATATCTTAGTTTGATATTTTTATTTCCGTCTGATTGTAAAAATAAAGAAACCAGTCTGTACACTGTCTAACAGTCAGGCCGAATGCTGAAAATGTGGCATGCTGCCGGTCTCTTATAGAATAAGGGAGATCACTGCGCCGGAGAGTGCTCGTATTTTAGCTTGATTGCTCCACAAATAGCACTGACAATGTAATTGTGTGTCAACATCTTGTTTTGTGAAACTTAATTACAGCTTAAATACAATGTATTTTTTGTATTCCTCGACCGACTTTTAAAAAACTGGTTGTCCACGGACAACTTAATTGAAAAAAATCAGTTGCCCAGACAAGCAAATGCACGACTCGGGCAACTCGGACATTTGATTTCGCCACCCCTTCAGGTTGATTACAACTTTATAGAGAGAGAACTTTTATTATACTATATATTTTACATATACATATTTACACAGTTGAAATAGACCTTTATGGTCCTTGTTCAACACATATCACATATCATGATGTAATATTCATATTATATTATGGTCCTTGATCAACACATATATCACATATCACATATCATGATGTAATATTCATATTATATTATGGTCCTCATTCAACACATATCACATATCATTATTTAATATTCATATTAATATATTCATAAAACATGGTGATAAAAAACGTTATGGTTGAATAAACAAAGATGTTCTGATACAAATCCTACATCTCGCATCCAGTAGTAATTCAAAATCAATTTTCTAAAGAAACATAAAGTATTTACAAAGCATATATTAATATGATATCTCAATATTTCTAACATCAAGTTCATATTATCAAATTTCAAACAAACTGTATGTTCTTCAATACAAAAACCCAGAGCGCCGGTCATAAACACGCAAATGTTTGCAAGATCTTATTTCCTGGAATCAACTAACATCACATTTTTTTAACATCACATATATCACATATCATGATGTAATATTCATATTATAGTCCTTGTTCAACACATATCACACAACATGATGTAATATTCATATTATATTATGGTCCTTGTTCAACAAATATCACATATCATGTTGTAATATTCATATTATATCATATCACATATAATGATGTAATATTCATATTATATTATGGACCTTGTTCAATACATATCACATATCATGATGTAATATTCATATTATATTATGATCTTTGTTGAACACATATCACATATCATGATGTAATATTCATATTATATTATGGTCCTCGTTCAACACATATCGCATATCATGATGTAATATTCATATTATATTATGATCCTGTTCAACACATATCACATAACATGATGTAATATTCATATCACATTACGAAAACATAAGTACAATAATTCTCGGGTGATGAGACTTGAATAAACTATCTCATCAATGACCCGGTTATCATCGAAGTATGGCGAATATAAGAAAAACTAGTGCAGAAAGGAAAGCCAACTCTTCCAATCATTCTTACAAGAAACAAAAGAGTTTTCTCTCTTTCAAAATGATACGTTCAGAATACCCAAAACAGCTAGACTTAGTTGATATGGTTTAAGATCCGAGATCCAAAATAAAATATTGAAAATCTTTATCACCGATTTTATCATTTTGTTGCAATATACCTTACTGAAATAATTTAACTTGTTTCATCACTACATCCAATAATGGATCTATCTTTTACATGCATATGATCCTACCACACTAATATTATACAATATGTATACATCACCATGGGTTAAAAACGATTCTTATTTTATAAATCACTGTGTACATAAATTAAAATTTGTCTGTAATCATGTAATACACGTATGACACGTAATACTTTGGCTTTATGGTGTTGGATAATTATTTATGCATATATTTGCAATGCAGAGACCCCAGTCACACCGACAGGGATTTCAATTTTGACATACAATAAACGATATAAAAATTAATGCATTTTATAATGTGCTTTTCTCAGTTCGAAGGCTTTGCTCACATATACATCTAGGTTTCGTAATACTTCACAGTTATCATTTGTAATCAGCTCGACAGTTTTAAACATATTTGATCTATTACGGTAATATTGCTTAAGATATTTTCCTCGTAAACTATCATATAGCTTACAATCAAAAAGAAAATGAAATTTGTCCTCCAATTTATTACATTTGTTACATAGTCTTTGTTCCCTTGGCGTTCTATTCCACAGGTACTTGAAACAATTTTTTGGTCCTTATATATATAATAAGAGTAAAGGTACCCAACGATGATTTCACAGGTGTATTGAATAACACAATGCAACAGCATAATAGATCAAACAATGCACACATATGTCGTTGTGGTTGCCAGCAGGAAGCGTCCATCTATGATAAAACACCTTTTATTGGATGAAAATTGTCCAAGTATGTCCAAAACAGCCAAAAGTTTCACACCCCAAAATCAAAGTGTGTAATTCCTGACGTCCAGCTGTCAGTAATGAATGAAGGCGATTTTCGGTCGATTGTTCACAATTAAACAAGAACTTTGCTATAAACTCCACAAATGTTTTTCATTTACTAAGTTTGTCTTCGAACTACGGCTTTCTTAAGTCCCAGTTGAACGGTAAACAGTCGGAAATTCAGAAGAAACAACAAATTTAGTGTACTTTCACTTTCATGACCATCATTTTGAGGCAGAAATCGGTGTTACGGACAGAAGACGTTTTCATTGGTTGAAAATAAAATTGGTAAACTTGTTCTATAATTTACGACTTATTCAACCAATATTGTAATTTTTATTAGCTTAGTATCTTTGATTTAATTGTCATTCATGTTTATGCTTTATTTCGATTTTATTGTGTTTAAAATTGGTAAAAACGAAACATGCTAAAGCGGGTGGGGTATGGAAAAAAAGTTTGGGCAAATTAGAAGTTCGATGACATTTGGTAAAGTACTTTTCTTTAAAAAGAACAATTATTTTAAAACAGATAACTTTGCTGTCTTTAAATGTAATTGAATGGTTTATTGTTATAACTTATAGAAACTTTTTTCAGGAACATCACAGTGTCAGCATAAACTGGGATAGTGTATCTAATTCTGCATGAAGCTCAAGATTTCTACACCTGCAATTTTATTAACTCTGCAATAAATATTATACATCATCACAGTTACATAACTATGTTCTTTGAAATAAATAAAATAAAGATACTTCAGATGTGTGTCTACTTCATACCCTTACATTAAAAAATATCCTACACATTCAGAAATATAATAAAATGGATGGTGGTTTAAGTTGCTACACATCCAATGTTGTCATGTAATCATTTAACATAACATGTAATGTGTTGACATTGCTATTAACACTGCCAAGAAAACATTTACTTTGAATTAAAATAAGTGGCCCTGGTCAAATGTCCATTGGCTTAATATCCATATGGGTTAAACTTTCACCTGCATCACAGTCATCCTTAATTGGTTGTGTGTTGGGCTATCCCAATTAACTACCCGTCATGGCAGATTTGTTCAAAAGAAGACAAGTATCAATGTTTGAAGAATTGTTATTGCTCTTACAGTCTTGACGCTAACCCCTAGCCCGACAGCCCGGGGCTAGTGATATGTATTAAATTTGGGCTATTAAAATTTCCTGATTCATATAGTCGGGCTAGTGGGTATTTTAATCTGTTCTATAAAGATTCAGGCTGCCGTTAGTTGTTAAAAAATGCTAAAGTGAAGACTGCTTGTATATGCTGGTTAGTCCGAGACATTCTAACCAACAAGCAATCACTGTGACAGTCCAAATACTTTCTCATTAAAGTGTGTGTATTTGCAGGAGATTGTGTGTGTGTTTGGTACAAGCTCATCTCAAAACTCTGATTCACTATTTAGTTTTTAACCTAAAAGAAGTAAAACCTGACTGTAAAATGAATACTATCATTGTAAAGATTTTGTTGTCGGGATTAAATATTATAAACTGTAATCCCTATGATTAACAGAGAAAACATTAACCGAAAGCTTATTCCTGTTGATGTAGCAGAGCCTAAAGACCTAGAAGTATAGATGGTTAATGGGTGATGTTCCTTATGATAGTACTAGTAGGTACTAGTTGGTTTGTCTTTTTGGATACAACTAATACTTTATTATTGTTTTCACTAATAAAATGGGGTTAACTTAGTAATCCTGCTCAGTGGTTGAATCTTCAGGAAATGTTAACATCAGCACATAGTTGCAATGTATTTGATACATGTTCGCCGGTTACCCTCAACTGCAATTTTGGTAACAGACAGGGTAGCCTAAGGTGTAATTATTTCTAAGAGATGAAGCCCAGTTGAGACTTAAACTTACCAACCCATGAGTGAGTCAGAGATCAGCACTCTACCGGTTTAACTGGCCGGGGTAAGCTTGGAATTGGGGACTTACTTTCTTAAATAGTATTATAGTTGTCAGCAATAGGTTTTTATGTATTTTAAAAGCACAACAAGTTAGGCTTGCAACAGAAGTAATACAAATAAATAGATTATTATACAATTTACAAATTTAACAATAAAGTAGTCTTATGTTTACTAAAATGTGCAAATACATGTACCAATTGGTTTTTATTTCTGAAAATTTAGAAAAATGAGCTAATATAATAAAAAAAAAGTTATTTTTAATTAGTGGGTGGGTTTAAATTAACATGCACTCAAAAATTATAAGTCTGGGGTTGTTTTAATTATTGACACTTCAGCACACAGTACAGTAACATGAGAAAGGTATGATCTTGTTATTTTTGTCAATACCGGTAGTTTATTACGGAGCCGTTAATTACAATGATACTGCACTATTATCGAGCAGATGGTCGTTGAACGTTATAATAAAAATTATGATTGTTTTTATTAGTAATACATCGGCAATGTATCGCTTTTATTCTATTTATAAAGTCAATATAACGGATAGGTAAGGTGTCTACTGTAGAGCGAATACTATCAGAACCCCCCCCCCCCCCCCCCGAACCCTTAATCTCGCTTTATCTCGGCAGTCTCGTTACGCGTGATTTAACAATGTCGAAATCGTGAATATATATATATGGACCAAAAAATTGTTTCAAGTACCTGTGCTCTATTCCATCTACCTGTTTCAATATTTAATCTATGTGATGACATTCGTAACTTTGTAAGAGCATTTCTATAGCATTTAACATTTACATGTTTAAGATATGGTTGAAATTCGAAATTACAGAAAGTGTTATAGAATATCGCTCGAGATGAATTTTCCAATCTACTATGCCAGTCCTGTACAAATATGTCCTTAACACGTTGTTTAAATACACTAATAAACTGGCTATTATTTCCAACACTCTGTTGCAGCCATACATGAAAGAAACCTAATCTACACAACGTATCTTTAACAAGTGCAGCCCAGTTTTGCTTACGTGGGTTATAATCAATATCATTTAACATAGTAGTGCAAATACATGACACATATTTTCTATCACTACAGCCAGTGATCTTCAACCAATATTTAACAATACAAACAAGCCTCTGTGATTGTAAATCCATTCGGCCAAGATCACCATCAATAAAATCGTGTTGAGTGTTACATTTAACACCTAATACAGACTTGCAAAACTTTGTATGCACTCTTTCAATCGGCGTTGCTCGAGCAAACCCCCAAACCACAGCACTATAAAACAGTATTGGTTTAACTATCTTTTCAAAGAGATCAACAGTAATATTAACGTAACTGTATACATATTTCCTGTGTTTAAATATCGCTTTAAGAGCCTGACCGGACAATGTCTCACGTGATTCCGTGAATGAACCTCCTGATGTTAATATTATACCGAGATAAGAATACTTATTCACTATTTCTATGTGAAATCATAATAAAAATTTAGATTATTTGGAAGTCTACCACCTATTCCAAATATAAGTACTTTGGTTTTATCTCTATAAACAGTTAATTTTCATCTGTTACAATATGCCGATAAAATATCTAGATTTTTTTGCAGTTCTTCCGCTGAATTTGCAAAAATCACAATGTCATCTGTATACATTAACAGAAACATCTTAAGAGTACCAATATCAACACCTTTAGCACCTTTTAAGAAAAATTCATTTACTAGGTCATGTAAATACATACCAAAGATAAAAGGACTTAAAAACTCGCATTGACGTTCTCCTAAAAAGCTTTCAAACATCTCTCCAGTTTCACAATTTAGTTTAACACATGAGCGTACTTGCTTATACATAGATTTGATAATTACCTCTAATACCCAGTTTGCATAATTTTTACCAAATGTTTGGTCTAACCAAATCATCAAACGCTTTAGAAAAATTCAATAAAAACACAAAATAACTGTTTGTTTTTATTAATTATATGGGTAATGGGTGATATAAAGTTTGATACTGGACCAGTGGTTAATTTAATGTGTTATAACTGGGATAAGTTACTTTTAGAATCATTCGTTTTGTGTTTTACATGATATTATACTTTAAACTGAATGTTCAAAGGTATTGTTCATGAATAGGTGTGATTTATTAGTGCATAAAACGTAACAAACAAGCTTAACGTATCTTACATAAAGTTAAAGAATATTACACGCTCTATGTTATGTTTAGGGCACAACTTTTAAAAGATGGATTTTATTCTGTAAGTAAATGTGTGCTTGGTTGATATTACAAGGGTCAAAATTACATTACAATGTAAGTATGTGTATAGTTTGAAGGAGTATTAGGCCTTGTGTTTTTGATATTGTATTTAACGTATCTTATACAATTTTGCTGACATATCTTACATTTTTATCCGAACTCCACCATGTGTATATAAGAAAGAATACAGTGATAGGGAAATAATTTGAATGTGAATGACCTTCAGGGACATTGTAATGTTGATAAATGAACATGTTCCAGTAGAAGATGAGCTATATACCTTCATGAAATGAGCAATGCCCTTTAGCAGTTTGTGTACACTAATCTGCACATTCAGTGTTTCATGATGAATGTATACTTTAACAAAGATATATAATCCTGTTAATGAAGATCCCTGTCTTTTTTATTTACCATATCTAATAGCTGTCACTTTATAAGTACATTATCTTTTCTTAACACTGCATACAGTTTCGATGATAAAAATAATCACAAAAAATATAATCAAAAAGAACTTGACAACGAAAGTGCTCCTCATGTTAGATTTCATACGATTTTTATGTATATCACAGTTATTTAAAGTTAATTGTGATCTTACTTGATTTATACGGCAACCAATGCGCTTCTTATAATGTTAGACTTTTGGCACACACAAATTGATCATGATCTAGCTGGATTCTTTAACAGAATAAACAAGGAACTAAAGTGATTTGTTTATAAGTACGTGCAGCAATTTGCAAAACTTTTTGTTCAGAATGTAGACTGTGTATTTTTATTACTCTAATTTTATAGATAAAGCCACTGCAACAATAAAGCATCGAGTAAGTCATAGTTTAAACAGATATTAAGCAACAGACTAGGCACAAAGTTGTTCTCTAAGAAAGATTCACACTGTAAGATACGCTAACATTTCTAGTGGTTTACGATGTCAAAATATTGTTCCAGTATGGTTAACGTGGGATGATTTGACAGTCAAAATGCATTATGTACAATATAAACAATTGTTTATACAGAACCGAACAGAACAGTTTATTTAGTAAATCAAGGCCTCCGGCCCATAATACATAGCACAATAACATAACATAATACAATTTCAGAGTTGTGCCCATGATACATAACATAATAACATCAAATAATACAATTTCAAAAGTTTTGTGCAATTTCAAAAGCGCAATCACATGTTAACGACAGATAAATTGAGCGATCACTATAAGAGTTAAATTACCAGGCTTTGTCATGAAAATCTTTAACAACGTCGTGCGTTGATGTTTGGTTGTGGTAGGCGGGCCAAGCAATTAATCTGTAAGTATTTGAGTGGCTGAGCAACCCTAATCGATATGTCGATTTAACCGCGTCATACGAAAATGCTTCTTTTCCCAAAGGCGAATGCGCAGGCTTTTCTGAATTCATATGACATAAGACCCGTTTTCGCAATACGCGGCTCAGTTTTAAACGCTCGTCCAGTAACATAACAACAGTACTCGTATATATGAAAAGAAAAGTATTGATAACAATTACAATGATAATGAAAACTAAAAACAAGTTGGAATCATTCATGTTATCTGAATTAATCTCTAAAAATACTTTTTTTTAGTAACAAAACTAATATTATAAACACGGAAAATAGGCTTCTCTATGCGGACACACAACAGACATGAAGTAAGATAGAAAACTTTTGTAAATTGACTAACTTAATAATAACCTTATGAATAAGGCCGCTTCTGGTTTTCTTTTGTCCGTATTGTTCAACATGTTTTAAATTACGTTTGTCTTTGACATAAGGTGTACGGAAGAAACCCCCTCCGGAACAAACCCCCTTCGCTAAAAACGGCAGGGCGGAAGAAACCCCTTTCAAATTTTGCATACGCGGAAGAAACCCCCTCGCTAGTTTTGCACAGGCGGAAGAAACCCCCTCGCTAGTTTTGCATAGGCGGAGGAAACCCCCTCGCTAGTTTTGCATAGGCGGAAGAAACCCCCTTCCATAGCGGAACAAACCCCCTTCCAGACGATTTAGTTACATTTAAACGCACGGTAATTGTTTACAGAAATTCACTTTCATTTTCAGAAAGTTCCCGGGAAGCATGATTGCATGATTAATTTTTTTTTTAAGACGAATGCTTCGGTTATTGAAGGAAAATATGTACGAAATATCTTCGTCACTATCGGCTCTGGGCGCTAATTTTGTTATTTTTATCAATCTAGTACAAGTTAACGCATATAAAATGGTATAATCTCACTGAAACGAGAGCAAGACGAATTCACACGAGCATCTCATCATTAACAACTTGTGAACATACGGTCGGTACACCTCTTTACTCAGCACATAACAGTTTGGAAATAGATTTTCGCACCTTCATTTAATTATATAAAAGGCACTTTAATGTACCGGCTATTGTAGATAATGATGAGAAGTTGTGTCATGATCGGCGCCTTTGCGGCTCGTGTGAAGTTATGTACAGTTTTGTTTAATTACATTAGCATTCGGCTATAATTGTGTGATTTTAGGAAATGATTTGATTTTTGTAAATAAATGTAAATATATGCCTCTGTATCGTTAATAAATGCGTGTCTTTTTTCAACAACAATTTGTTTAATGTTTTCTAGTATATCCTTGCCGTGAACAAACGGCCGGTACACTCCTTTAATCAGATTTTCGCACCTTCATTCAATTATCACGATAACGATGTATGAGTTTCACAGATTGAATATTTAGTGTGTACATTTAACAACTTCATTAACAATTATTTCATGTGAACAAACGGCCGGTACATTCTTTACTGTAAATCCGAAACACACTCCCGTAAGTTGGTGTTAACGCGTTTTGAATACGAAACACTTCCGAATGTAAATGTTACCGCAACGTTGAAATATTTTTGCAGTGTAAATTCTATTTTGTGTTGACTCTTTGTGTTGACTCTTTTTCTCAATAAAAAGGGCGCGAAAATTATGCAGCATAGATAGAAAGCGTGGGTGTATTGAGCGTCGGAGGGAATATTTCATCAAGTCTATAAATAGTCTATAAATAGTCACTTATGCCGAAATTTATTTGATACAAGAGAAATAATGGCAAGGTTTGTGTTAAAAAATTATTGAGAGTTTTTATCGTTTATATTTACCAGAAAGTACTTTAAAAATGTAATAAACGGGATTATCGGGAAATGAATATAAACTTGAAAAGTAGCAAGCATGCAGTAATAGAGTCGGGTTGAAACGGATGTATTGGGGAATCGTTCGAGTCGGGATTTTACTACCTCTGCGGGAAAGACTTAGGAAGGGGGTTTATTCCGCCTCTCTGAAAACACGAAGGGGGGTTTATTCCGCCTGTCTGAAAACTCGAAGGGGGTTTGTTCCGCCTATGCAAAACTAGCGAGGGGGTTTCTTCCGCGTATGCAAAATTTGAAAGGGGGTTTCTTCCGCTATGCCGATTTTAGGGAAGGGGGTTTCTTCCGAAGGGGGTTCATTCCGGTAATCTTGACATAATGGTTTTATCATACAAGACCGGACATTATATTTATATGTACAAAACATAACAGAACAGAGCACTTTATTTAGTAAATCAGGGCCTCCGGCCCATAATACATAGCACAATAACATAATATAATACAATTTCAGAGTTGTTTGTACCCATGATACATAACACAATAACATAATATAATATACTTTCAAAACTTGTGTAATATTAAAAAAATAAATAATATCATACATAAGTGTGTATCGCCTGTAAAAGATGGAAAAGGTAACAGGTTAATTTCCTAATAATGTTATTCTTATTTGAAGACATGATATTGTAAAAATCGGTTAATGTCTCTCCAGATGAGTACCACGAATACAAATATAAATTCCTAATATTACAATACTTATCACAATGAAAAAAAGCGTGGTATTCGCAATCAATTATTTCGATATCGCCATTTGAACAATGTGTACATAAACGTGATTCAAATGGTAAGTTTAAATGTCTACCAAGTTCAATCTTGAGTTTATGATTACCACTGCGAAATTTTGCAAAAGCAGTTTTATATTTTGTTTGGATGTTCAAGGAAAGGTACATGTATCTCTCGGGATCTAGGTGTGTTTTAAAGTATGTATAATGATAACACCTACTTGAATTTTGTATCGTGTCATGCCCATTTCGTGTGTGACAGTCAATAATCCGTTGTTTGAATAAATTAATAAATAAGATGTTATCGCCTTTTTCTTGATTTATCCATGCATAACCAAATCCGTATGCAAAAAGATTTTTTATTTTAGTGGCCCAACAGTCCCTTCCGATATCGTCTAATGATTGGCGTCGCACTGGAGTGCGGCGACTAGTATGTAATGCGTTTTTTTTCGCTTATGGGAGAAGTTATTTTACGGATCAATGTATATATTTTTGTTTTAAGAATATCTTGCACAGTGGTAATTTTTTGTGTAAATTACTGTAAATAAGTACTGCATTTGTGCCTATTACAACATGTATTGCCAATAATGCAAAGCTAATTGTTTTAATTAATAACTGATCACAGGGGAAAGATCACAGGGACTGGACAAATACGCGAAACTTTCTGGTTTTGTATGAAAACAAAACATAATGAAAATATATTTATTTTGTGGTTTTTTCTAACAATAGCGCAGACTTTTGCTGTTCGAGTTTTGGTTAACGCGTATTTTCTTCAATTTTACAAGACGACAGCGATTACTCGATTTATTGCTTTATTGATAACCGTTACACTACAGTCACTTATTAAGGCAGTAGGTGCCTAGTGAGATCGGGAATAGTCGGTCGATATCGCCGTATTCGAAAAGCGTTTCGGCTATAAGCGATATCTACGGTAAAAACCGGAAATTATACTAAATACACGAACTAAATTTGTATTTTGTTTATTTAAGAGTTAAATTTGCTTATCTCTTTAAGATTTAATAACTATACAATACAAATATTAGTTAAATTAATTCGTTTCATAAAAAATGTGTGTTCATGAGGTCACGGTTGTTGACATTTTCTTAGCAAAATGAAAGTGCGAAATAAAAGCGAGCGATTTGCAAAATCGAAAAAGAAGCAAACACCGATCGACAACGTTGTGTTCGATAACAATTATTCATCTACCGAGCTCTGCGATGGCGATTTGTGTGAAAATTACTCCCGTAAAAGCTATTCGCATCTGCTAAATGGCGTGAAAAGAGTAAGCAGAAGTGGGTGGGGGGGATGGAAGAAGATTGATTGACTCGTTGAGCTGGAGGTTTTGCTTAAACAAATTACAGTATGGTCAGTTTTGTAATCTGTGTCCCATTCCTTTGACAATATATAACATTGTTGGCGAACTACAAAATGGCCTCAGTGGTTATTTGCACGTTGTTTGTGAAAACCCTGACTTTAGAGAAGTCAACCGTGTTGCTTATGGAAAGCAGCACCATCTCAAGATCAGGGGAATGCCATGCTTAGACGTAAATACCAAGCTTGGAACAGGTATGCATGTCTTCATTTTTCAACCTGCCATTTCTATCAATGTTTAATCATTGTACAATTGCAATTGATCTTTGGACTTCTTACACATTTCCAGACCCCTTAAAATTCCAAGTGTCATTCCCAGTGAATATTTGTGTATCGTATAATATATAAGGAAACATTCCGGTGTCCATCATATTCAGTTTTCAATTTTAGTTTCGCATTTGTGTTGTGAAATCCATTTGATTGCTCATTCATGTTATTTAATAATGAAATGATGATACGAATGGATTCTATGAAAATACATTGTGACGCCATTATTAAGTAACTACGACCTTATTTCGTTTTCATGTTCTTATCATTTTCAATTCTCTTTTCAGCATTGAAAGTCAGTTTGGGCAGGCCGGTGAATGTAAATAACTTCCTAACCACTCTAAACATAACGCTATTGCAAATAGAAATCTTAAGAAGATGGAGGCTCGTGCTGGGGATCCCATCAAGAAAATCTCAACTGCGTCGTCTAACAAGGCTGCCACTGATGCTTATGAGAAAGAAATGGAGTAAGTGTAAAAACTAACTTTTAATACAATGTTATTGACTATTCTGGTGCCAAATTTTAGTATTGTTTCTCATCAACTGTCTTCTTATTTCCTATTCCAAGTGAACATGAAACATATTAATAATAATTGTTTTATTAAAGGCACTGTGTTTATAGTTTGGTAAAATTACATTTTTTAAAAGATTTTTTATTAGAACCCCAGGGCAGGCACATTATTAAAAATATTTGTGATTGTTATTATAAATATTTTAAAAGCTATTCCAAATATTACAATTTTTTAAATAAATTCATTACATTTAGTAATAAACCTTATGAAGGAGCATAGATATATTAAGAATATTTGAGTTCAACGACTTGTCAATATGTAGTGTGCTTGTTGTGCTGAAAATTGATTTTTCTCATAACAAACGATCATATAAGGCGTCAGAATGAAACTTTATGGGGAATTATAAAATTCATGAAATAAACATTGTGTGAATTTAAATTTGTATTTCAGTTCGAGGTACAGTAATGCCTGATATTACTCAGATTGCTGCTGTGCATTTGAAGACGGGTTTTAAGTTCTCGACATATGTGAAGACAACAGTGCCAATTTCTTCCGAAGCTCAGAAAGTGATTGGCATCTCTGTTGAAGATCATGGCATAATGCGTGTAAATGGTGGAAGTGTTGATAGTGTATCAATAAAAACTACATGATTGTATGATGTGGCTTGCAAAGTTTCCCAGAGCCATTTTTGTTGCTCATACTTGGCGCAGGTTTGATTTTCCGGTTTTGGTTAGTGCATTGCTGAACACACACTGTTTTGAAACGTGTTGTAATTGTGTTAGCAGTTTTGTTGACTCTTTGCCGGTTTTCAAAAATCGTATCCTGGACAGTCACACAAACAGGAAGATCTAGTGAACAGTGAAGTCATGACAAGCCTTAAAGGCAAAGAACATTAGATTGTGAGACGTGCTGTTGCAAAGAGGAACTCTAAAGCGACCAACAGCTGAAAACATTGCGGGATATGGACTGGCCTTGTGTCATATGAAAGCCATATTTTCTAGTTCCGGAGAGGATGACTTGAGGGATACTTTCATTGCTAAAAACAATGAGGGACTACCAAAAGTCACAAACGCAAAAACATATTTTATCTTAAGTGGTCCCTAAAATCGGTCAGTTTTTCAGTGACGAAAAGTGACGAAACGAGATAATATGGCTTTCAAATGACACGCGGCCAGTCAAAATCACGCAATGGCTTTATACTGATACTAAATTATATACATCTAGTTGTCATTAATCTGGCTGTTTTTATTAAAATATAATTTGTATATTATTGTGCTACATGTTTAAAGAAACATGATAACTTATACATCTTTATGCTACGTCATATTGGGACAACTTTGACATTTTGTGGTGAACTGTATTCATATGTTGCCTTTTGACTTTAGGTGACCTTAAGATTGTATTATTAGCTCGGTTGTTTTCGGAGAAAACCCCGAGGTATTGTCATAGTCTCTTCGTCGTCCGCCGTCCGACGTCCGCCGTCGTGCTAAAACCTTTACATTGGCTCTAAAATTAAAGTGCTTCCACCTACAACTTTGAAACTTCATATGTACATGCACCTTAATGAGTTCTACATGCCACACACATTTTTGAGTCACTAGGTCAAAGGTCAAGGTCACTGTGACCTCTAATATAAAACTTTAACTTTGCCTCTAACATCATAGTGCTTCCACCTACAACTTTGAAACTTCATATGTAAATGCACCTTGATGAGTTCTACATGCCACACCCATTTTAGGTCACTAGGTCAAAGGTCAATGTCACTGTGACCTCTAATATAAAACTTAAATTTTGCCTCTAACATCACAGTGCTTCCACCTACAATTTTGAAACTTCATATGTACATGCACCTTGAGTTTTACACGCCACTCCCATTTTTTGGTCACTAGGTCAAAGGTCAAGGTCACTGTGACCTCTAATATAAAACTTTAACTTTGCCTCTAACATCATAGTGCTTCCACCTACAACTTTGAAACTTCATATGTACATGCACCTTGATGAGTTCTACACACCACATCCATTTTTGGGTCACTAGATCAAAGGTCAAGGTCACTGTGACCTCTAATATAAAACTTTAACTTTGCCTCCTAACATCATAGTGCTTCCACCTACAACTTTGAAACTACATATGTACATGCACCTTGATAAGTTCTACACAACACACCCATTTTTTGGTCACTAGGTCAAAGGTCAAGGTCACTGTGATCTTTAATATAAAACATTAACTTTGCCTCTAACATCACAGAAGTTCCACCTACAACTTTGAAACTTCATATGTAGATGCACCTTGACGAGTTCTACACGCCACACCCATTTTGGGTCACTAGGTCAAAGGTCAAGGTCACTGTGACCTCTTAAAAAAATTCTGACAAGCTTTCGCAGCCGAGCATGGCACCCGTTATGCGGTGCTCTTGTTAATGTACTATTATATCAATATTTATTCAAAGTTAGCTAAATTTGTTCACATGTCATTTTTATAACTGTAGCTTTTAATAAGCAGCTAGAAACCCCCCCCCCCCCCCCCAAAAGAAGTGATATAAAAAATTATACTTAAATTCATTGCGTGAAAATGAATTGGGGTAGGCATTTCTTGAGATAGAAACGGTAAAACTTCCTGAAATTCATTCAGTGTGTAGAAAATATGTTGTGTTAAATAAATATGTATAATATATGCATTCCATCACACTACAAGTGACATAAACGTAATTAAAGTTTCTTGTCACTGAACCATTTGTTGTCGTTTTTGCCATTATATCCAGATAAGTATTGGACATCAAAGGCATAATTCTCTTTCAATGACACTTTTTGACGATTCTGTTTCAGCGTCGTCTAAAGTATGATACCATCAAAACAATCTTCACAATGGCGACCTATGTAAAAGACCGAGCCAGTCCAATTGAGATAACTCAGTATTTCTAATCGAAATACCTCGACCTCGTTGATTTTCATTGATAACATTCTCAAAGCAGAGTTGTCGTTCGTGTTTCAATATTCAACAATGGCCGCCCCATGAGAGTCTCGTGTCAAAACTTTCTTACAGCATAAATTGGCTTGTTTCGCTATTTAGAAGCTGTCATTTATGATATATGAATTATTTATTCACTAAATCTCCGCTAATGACAACAATGGATGGAATTCGAAGGATATATTCGATGTGAATGAATCACTTTCGACAACAATGGCTTCGCCCATGAGAGACTTAATAACACTCGTGTCAAAACTTACTTACAGCTTAAATAGGCTTGTTTCGCTATTTAGTTATGAAACAATAAATTGAATTTTAAGGATATATTCGATGTGAATGAAGCACTTTCTGGATCTCGACAGCTTGACAAGGCAACACTGGCATACTGATGATACTGGTATTTTTAGTCATCAATTTAAGTAACATTTTGCTTTATAAATTGTGTTCGAGCATTTTGCGACTTATTGAATGGCTATGATACCCGATATCAACATATTATATGGGATTTGCATATCACCAAGCTGTCATGAAATACAACATTGATTACAAACTCTTTACTCAAATTACTGGTTTGTATGAATTCTTTCTTCTTTCTATTTAAGTAGTTGATATCATTATAGTCCAAATAATTAGACGTAATTTACCGTTTAGTCCATGTATATCGACCTCATATTTATAGGAGTAGATATCATGTTAAAGGGGCCTTTTCACAGATTTTGGCATGTTCTGAAGTTAGTCATTAAATGCTTTATATTGATAAATGTAAACATTGGATCTTAAAAGCTCCAGTTAAAAATCCAGAATAAAACTCTAAAAAAAAAGTAGCCCGCAGCAGGGCTCGAACCAGTGACCCCCTTAGTCCTGGAGTAAAAACGCATTGGCCTGCTCGACTATTCTGCCAAGTATAAATGGTTGACGTATTTTATACCTAATATAACCAATCTTCGTAGTTTCACAAAGTTAAACGACAACAACAGAACTCTCCAAATTATTCAATCGTTTCGCGTTGCAACGCTCTATAATTTTAAATCGTTAAAAGATGCATATAATGGCTATATTAGACCATGGTAAATGTTCAGTACTACTGTTTCCTCACAAATAACATAACTTAAACGAAAATTTGCGAATCCGATACAAATTTTTTCAATTTTGTCAATTTACCAAAACGTGAAAAGAGCCCATTAAAGTAAAATGAACTGTATCACAGTAAAAGAGACATTAAGGCGATTGTGGCCAGTTTAGATCCAGATCAGCCTGCAGTTGCTTGAAAGCTGTTTGCTTAAGAGCGGTTTTCTGACAATGACAAACAGTTTAATTGGATACTGATTAGACTGCCCTTTTCCTGTGACCTGGCTAATAAAATTCAGAAGCCTGGTAACAGTTAAACGTTAATGTTACCAATGTGTCAGACCAGGGCCTGGATTTTGAAATCTAGGACATGCATGGTTAGAAGATGTCATTTAAGATTATACATTTTTTCAAACTTATACAAATGTAAACATGTATCTGTAACTGATGTAGATGTTATAAATAGTAAAATGCACTAAGTCAGAAGGCATTTGACTTCGGCTGGTGCCTTGGCACACCAGGTTTTTCGGTTGCAATAGTTTGCATGGACTCACTACTTGGATATGTAGTTACATTACTAACAGTATATCAAACTGCATTTCGCATGAACCAATGATTTTTACAAACATAAATAATTGATGTAAAATGCTTGCAGGAATAATATTTAAGGTTTAAGAAATCATTTTCTTTATGTTTTAAAGGATTTCTTTGAAAATTATATTTTTATGAAGTTTTTGGCAACAAGGGGTAACGCATTTAAAAAAAATGTAATTAAGTTTCTGACAAAAAACTGGTACCATGAGTAGCATGAAACAATTATTTTTTAAAACATATGTTATTGATGAAAAATGATTGCAAAAATAATATCTAGGGTCTAATAAAGCATTTTTTTATTTAATTTTAATAGGTTACTCTGAAAATTCTATTTTTCATGATTTTTTTTTTGCAACAAGGGGTCATGAAATTTAAAAAAATGTTATTGGATTTTAAGACCAAAACTGGTACTATGATAATACTATGATGCACTTCACCAAAACTTTTATAATTATATTGTTTATTCTTGAAAATGTATTTCCCTATTCACTAAAAATAACACATTTGATTAGAAAATTCATATATAATGATGTTTACTTCTATTTTCAAGAAGCATAATGCCTTTTTTTATTTGTATTCAGCCACAAGTTCTTGTCAGCCACTTAAGGGTTATATGTTGCCTTTCTTTTACTAAATGCAAAATAATTCTACATTTTGAGACATTTCATAAAATATTTTATGTCTTTACAACACCCAAAGGCTAACAAATTTAGATATCAAGTACTTCCATACTAACAGGACCATTCTAGGCGGGCAACCTAGCAATCTTGATTTGTTCATATCTTCCTATCAATCTGTTATATGTGTTATGAATCATTTGTTCGGAGAACATTTAATGTGTGTTATAACTTTTAAATAATTCAATGTTCAAAGTGATATTGTTATTGACCGATTAACCAGCATACTGATTAAAAGGGAATATTTTATTTATTATTTGCATTTTATCTTACATGAGTAATATTTGCCTTAATGTTTTTCAAACTATAGAGAAATCTATATACAATTGACGACGTTTATCTAAAAAAAACATTTATGAAATGGAAGTTTAAAGATAAAAATAAATAATGCAAGTTTTATCAGATATTTGTAATAATTTCCAATATAATTGAGTGACTGAGCAATGTGGATGAATGAATATATCGGATGGAACGAACACTTACTACACTTGAATTATGATTTATTTTTCACTATTTTATGCACTTAAGTTTAGCCTTAGTGCGTATTTATAAGCATTTATAGACAGTGTCCCTCCCCAAAATCAAGGAATTATTACTTGTTATTCATTTGTGTAATGGTATACAATAATTTTGTGGTAGAATATTTGACAAAAACATTAGAAACAAAACTTACCGATCGTCTGTTTCCGAAAAAACAATACGTCGCGGTTTCCAAAAATATGATGGTTTGCCCAAAGATTTTGGTGTTAATTAGCATTACTGGTTTATATTTTAATAATTTCGATTCTCATTTGATTAATAGGTGATTTCAAGGCTGATACACTTGAAATATGCAAGCTATTTTTTCGTTTTGCATATGTCTGTCGATACATCTGTACAATCGGTAATTTCTGTAACCACTCGTTATATTGTAGCAGGCACAAGTTTAAATAAAAATTCTTATATTTTACACAAATATTCTACCTCTTTCTTGCTAAAAACTAATACATGAATGATTTAAAGTAATATTGCATCGTTTTCAGCCAGGAACACTGTCTATGACCGCGAAAAAAAACATAACAATATTTTTGATTTACGATATCTACTTTCTAAATAGCTTGCATGCGGCATGGCATTGCATGTTCCGCAAGATTAATATCTCGACTTTATTCATTGGATGATTTCGGACTGTTTCATCCATTCAGAAAATAGCTTTTAAACGTAATTTAGACACATGTTAAGCGAGATAATTAAGTACCACTTTTTATACGTTGCCAAATTGTGAGGTCAGAGGTCAAGGTCAAGGTGATACGAAATAGTTAAATGGTTTCCGGATGATGACCCAAGAACTTCATAGGTACATTGATCATGCCTCGCAGATGACCCCTATTGATTTTCAGGTCACTAGGTCAAAGGTCAAGGTCACGTTGACCCATAATAGTAAAATGGTTTCCGGATCATAAATCAAGAACGCTTATGCCTAGGATCATAAAACTTCATAGATACATTGATCATGACTCGCAAATGACCCCTATTGATTTTCAGGTCACTAGGTCAAAGGTAAAGGTCACGGTGACCCGAAATAGTAAAATGGTTTCCAGATGATAACTCAAGAACGCTTATGCCTAGGATCATGAAACTTAATTGGTACTTTGATCATGACTCGCAGATGACCCCTATTGATTTTCATATCACTAGGTCAAAGGTCAAGGTCACGGTGACTCTAAACAGTAAAATGGTTTCCGGATGATAACTCAAGAATGCTTGCACCTAGGATCATGAAACTTCATAGGTTCATTGATCATGACTGGCAGATGACCCCTATTGATTTTCAGGTCACTAGGTCAAAGGTCATGGTTACCCGAAATAGTAAAATGGTTTCATGATGATAACTCAAGAACGCTTATGCCTAGGATCATGAAACTTCATAGATACCTTGATCATGACTCGAAGATGACCCCTATTGATTTTCAGGTCACTAGGTCAAAGGTCAAGGTCACGGTGACCCATAATAGTAAAATGGTTTCCGGATGATAAATCAAGAACGCTTATGCCTAGGATCATAAAACTTCATAGATACATTGATCATGAATCGCAGATGACCCCTATTGATTTTCAGGTCACTAGGTCAAAGGTCAAGGTCACGGTGACCCGAAATAGTAAAATGGTTTCCAGATGATAACTCAAGAACGCTTATGCCTAGGATCATGAAACTTAATTGGTACTTTGATCATGACTCGCAGATGACCCCTATTGATTTTCATGTCACTGGGTCAAAGGTCAAGGTCACGATGACCCGAAATAGTAAAATGGTTTCCGGATGATAACTCAAGAACGCTTATGCCTAGGATCATGAAATTTCATAGGTACATTGATCATGACTCGCAGATGACCCCTAATGATTTTCAGATCACTAGGTCAAATGGTAAGGTCACAGTGACTCAACTTTGAAAAATGGTTTCCGGATGATACATCAAGAACGCTTACGCATAGAATAATGAAACTTCATAGGTACATTGATCATGACTCGCAGATGACCCCTATTGACTTTCAGGTCACTAGGTAAAAGGTCAAGGTCACGGTGACTTGACACAGTAACATGGTTTCCAGATGATAACACAAGAAAGCTTACACCTAGGATCATGAAAACTTCATAGATACATTGATCATGACTCGCAGATGACCCTTATTGATTTTCAGGTCACTAGGTCAAAGGTCAAGGTCACACTGCCAAAAAACGTATTCACACAATGGCTGCCACTACAACTGAGAGCCCATGTGGGGGGCATGCATGTTTTACAAACAGCCCTTGTTTCAAAAATGTTTTCATGTAGTATACTTATATTGATATTTACAAAATTGATGCATATGAATGATAGACTTACTGAAATCATTTAAATAAATCTGAAATCATGACAGTGAATTAATACTGATAATGATTTAATATATTTTTCTTGATACAATCATGTACATCTATATCAAATGAGATCATACTGTAACTTCAGTGATGAATTTCAGTGAATTAAATTAAATCCAAAATATAAGTAACTCCTATATCTCTCTCGCAGCGCGCACACCTAAACATCCTGCTGTGTACCTATCCAGATCCAGTTAAAGAAATATGATACATAATTATGTATCATATTGTTAAGAGGGGATGATTTTACCTCTGTTGTATCAATGTATTGTTTTATTTCTTTAATCAGTGTGTTTAAAGAAATATAACATAGCTCCAGGGTCAGTGCTTCAGGCAATGAATATTTCATATCCTGATCTCTTTTTCTAATGGATATTTTAACTAGATCCTACATTCAATACAGTCAAATATAGGTAAGTAGTATCTGTACACATTGGTAGATTAAATTTGTACATCAAATATTATTTTTTAGTGTTAAAAAGATATAGTTCAAATGTTCATACTAGATTAATTTAGAACCTTAGTCATGTCATGCAGATATAGAGTCCGTGGTCATGTGGTAATTAAACATTTTTAAATATAACCACTTTTATATGGAGTCCTGACCAAATCTCAAATGCATATCCCTTTTCTCTGTCACCCTGGTCATCTCCTATCAAAATGGTAAATTATATGCAGAACAGTTCATTAAACACAATGGTTGAATGAAGTACTTCAGAAAAAAATTGACATCTTTTTCACATGGGAATTTCACTTTGACAGTCATGGAAAAAGAGCCTACACAAAACAGATCAAAAATGCTTTTTATTTGTCGATCATCCCATATCTTGAAACTCTATGTTCATAAATATCTCAAGTCTTCATGAAATCAGGACAAAAAAAAATTAAGTCCTAAATTGACCTGGTTATAGTAATCAGATTATAATAAGCTCAATTAGTCTATTTATATCATATGCTTTGTGTATTGTAAACATACACACAATATTGCAGGTACATGATAGCAATAAATAATAAGAAAGCCATCCATACTATAAAGGTCAATGGCAAAGCCTGTCAGAAAAATTTGAACACGTTGAGTGAAATCGCACAACATGGCTCAAGGTGAGCTTTTGTGATCGCTCTATGGCCGTCTTGAGCCGTCAACATTTGCCTTGTTAACTCTGTGGATGCCACGTTTTTTCTCCAATCTTCATAAAATTTGGCCAAAATATAAGTCTCAATGATATCTTGGATCAGTTCTAAAATGGTTACCATTGGTTGAAAATAAAGCTGTAACGATTCGGTTCGATGAATCGAAAAACCGGTTCAACGCCGCCGATTCGATTTCGATACCAATACGGCCAATTTCGATTCGATTCACTGCAATCCCGATTGATCCGCATTTTAAGCCTTACTTTCCCAAACCGTCGTCTTAACGTTCTTGTCATTTGTAATACGTATTGTGATTGGTCAATAGCCAATATGGATCCAATGAATGAATGAATGAATAACATGCTGAGTATTACATCAGACGGTAAAATGGCTTCTTCAACCATGCCGAAAGACGGTGCGTCAAAATTAAAATTAAAAGTATTTCGAACATTTCGGGTTTTCGAAGTTTCTGATGCAAAGGCAACTTGCAAAACGTGTTTTGTTGACGTAAGTTACCCATAGGTTTGTTTACTAAACTGTTTGCATTCTGTTAAGAAGTCAACTGGATGTTGTTTATATACTTGCATTTGTGTTTGTTGTTGTTTTCTGTTAAACGCATGTGCATTTTATGTTATTTAAGAATAAATCAACAGAATGTTGTGTTCAATAAATGTGTTACTCATAAAACAATGTTGCGTTTTAAATTGTATTTCAAAAATTAAACATTTTAAATGTACAACATAATAAGTTAATAACAAATACCAAACATATTAATTCATGCTCTGAACAAACCAAACATGAAATAGTTTGCAAAATAAGCAACAAATAGTTTAATTTGAATCGAATCGAAAATAATCGAATCGGACCATTTGGTATTGAAATCGAATCGAATCGAATGATGGGTGAATCGTTACAGCTCTAGTTAAAAACATGGCTGCCAGGGGGTGGGGCATTTTTCCTTATATTGCTATAGTAAAACCTTGTTAACACTCGAGAGGCCACATTAATTTTCCGATCTTCATGAATTTTGGTCACAATATTTGTCCCAATTAATATCTTGTTATCTCAGGTGAACGACTTTGGGCCTTTCAGGCCCTCTGTTTGTTCATCTTACCATTTGAAGAAAAGATATTATTGCAAAAGATGTCTTTTACTTTTAGAATGTGTTATGCTGCATTTCTTTTGTGGCTTGTTCGGGTATATTGGTTAGCATATGTCGGGTCAATCCGTCAGTCGGTCCCGTCCACCAGATGGTTTCCGGAAGATAACTCAAGAACGCTTAGGCCTATGATCATGAACCTCATAGGTACATTGATCATGACTGGCAGATGAACCCTATTGATTTTCATGTCACCAGGTAAAAGGGTAAGGTCACAGTGACTAGAATGCTTAGGCCTAGGATCATGAAACTACATAGGTATATTGATCATGACTGGCATATGACCCCTATTGATGTTCAGGTCATTAGGTCGAAGGTCACAGTGAGTCAAAACAGTTTAATGATTTCCGGATGATAACTCAAGAATGTTTACGTCTAGGATCATGAAACTTCATAGGTACATTGATCATGACTGGCAGATTTCCCCTTTTGATTTTTAGGTCACTAGGTCAAAGGTCTAGGTCAAAGCGCCTCAAAACAGTAAAATGGTATCCGGATGATAACTTAAAAATGCTTACGCCTAGGATCATGCAACTTCATAGGTACATTGATCATGACTGGTATATAACCCTTATTGTTTTTCAGGTCACTTGGTCAAAGGTCAAGGTCACAGTGACTCATAACTGTAAAAAGGTTTCCTGATGATAACTCAAGAATAGTTAGGCCTAGGATCATGAAACTTCATAGGTAAATTGATCATGACTGGCAGATGATCCCTATTGATTTTAAGGTCACTAGGTCAAAGGTCAAGGTCACAGTGTTAACAAATGTATTTACACAATGGCTTCCACTACAAATGACAGCCCATATGGAAGGCATGCATGTTTTACAAACAGCCCTTGTTTGTCTTATGTTGGTAAATGTTCATCTCGGTCAATTCTAGGTTAAGTTTGAAAGTAGGTCATATGTGGTCCAAACTAGGTCAGCAGACCAAATCACAGAAAGGTTAGTGAACACTCCAGAGGTCACATTTTCTTCCAGATCTTCATGAAAATTGGACAGAATGTTATCTCGATGAAATAAAGTTTCAGTTTGAAAGTTGGTAGTTTGTAAAAAACTATGTCATTAGGTCAAATTATAGAAAACTTCCTTTACCTTTGTACAGGTCACATTATCTTCCTGATTTTCATGAAAATTGCTTACAATGTCCATCTTAATCAAATCAAAAGCTGAATTTGCAAGTTGGTCATGTGCAGGCTAAAGCTAGGTTACAACTTAGTCAAATCACACACAAGTTTTTGACACTATAGAAGGAGTTTTGGTTGAGCGATACAGGGCTATCTTGTTTTAAAACAGCCTGTAGTAAGAAAGAAAAGGTATTGTATTTGTTTCAAAAGTAACATTTTATTGTTATTGGAAGTTACTTAGCAATTATATGATGTCATAGTTTTGGTTATTTTGCTCACTTGTTATGATGTGACAATGTAAGCTTTTGTTATCACTCTTTGTCTGTTGTATTTTATCCAAAGTTTATTGTGAACACATAAGATATCATTTTACTATGTTTACATGTGGGTGTCACCTTTTTGCCAGATTCGTTTGAAACGTAGTCATCTCTTTGTCATTTTGGGGTTCATATTCTGTCAAAAATTAGGGCACTAGGTCAAATAAATTAAAAGGTCTGTTAATACTTTAGTGGTCACATTCTCTCCCTGATCCACTTGTAAATTGGTTAGAACATTATTTTAAATGATTTCAAATTCAAGCTTGAAAGTAGCATATTCAAAATTTAGGTCACAAGGTCTAGTCTTAGTGATTAACAGGTCACGTTCCAAAGTGGACCATGTGCTTCCATGCATTTGATCAATGACTATAATCATTAAAATCTATGTTAACACTTACATGTTTTACCTGATCTTCATGGCAGTTGATCAGAATGTTCAAATAAATAAAAGTAGGAACTCGGTAACAAGGCTCAACTAGATCGGAAAGACGGAAACACTTTGTTCATACTCACAATGCCATATTTTTTCTAGATCTTCATGAAAAATTAGTTAACATCACTAGAAAACAATCAGTTTCAGGTGAGCCACATTGTGCTGTTAAAGCTATCTATGTATAGTATAGATTGTTACAAAACCTTGTTTATCAATTAAAATAAATGAAAAAAAAATGGCTTTCTAAAAGTTGTAGTGTTGGGTGATATATTCCTCAACTTAGAATCTACGACAATCTTTTGAGAAGAAAAACAAAATTTGACTATTATTATTCCCCAACATACTGTGATTGGGGGCTAGCACAGGAATTCTCAAGTATGTTCCTCGAAATATTATGGGTTAGCATGGTGTTGCTGTTTTATCCATTGGTTGTCTGGACCATTACTCCCAAAAGAATTGTAAGTTCAAATATGAGACTTTTAGGTAAATAAATCTCATTGAAGGGGAGTGCAGTGTCCAATAACGAAAACTATTGCACCACAACCATTAACTATTGAGCTGCGGATAAATGACAAGCAATAAAAATTACACAATTGCGGTGATGTAGATAAACTTAAATGGATGCTTATTTATTTTATGCTTTCCGGTGATTTATACAGAAAAATCAGTGAAATAAACTGGTATTTCACTGTTTAAAACAGTGAAAAAGAACAGTGAAAATATCGATATTTTTCGCTGTTTTTCTGGTATTCTGGTATTCTGAAATCGATATTCCACCGAATCCAACAAATATCGTCTATATATCCATCCTTTTCAAAAGCATCGTCACACCAGTACTTTCAGTACTTTGATTTAATTCTGTATCTACTTACAAAATCCAGTCGAGTACGTTTATTAAGTTAATTGTCAAAATATATGTTTATCCCATTACAAAAAACTATATATTTTGGATATAGGGTAAATCCATAGAAAACGCCCAATCGAGTCAAGGGGTAGGTGTATTCAACCAAGTATAAAGTTAACCGGCTGGTAAAAAGTTTTTAAATTTTGCAATTAGTTGTGATATACAAAGAGTGTTTCTGGAAAAGTACCCATCAGGCTCCCACTACCTTATTATCTTAGTTAGAAGGTGATTTTTCAAGCGGTTTCGTAGTGTAGTGGTTACACGCTCGCTTCACATGTTAGAGGTCCAAGGTTCGAGCCCCAGTAGAATCAAATTATTTTATTTGTGTTCTATGTTAAACTTTTTGTTTTTATGTAGACATTTTAGTTTAAATAAATATGCTGTTTTATTGTAACCATTTTTTGTTTTTATTATGCCCATGAAATATATGTGTGAGAGGGCGGGGGGGGGGGTTCGTAAACACATTAAAACCTTCTTTATTCCACTATCCTAGCAACCACCTAGTTACTAATAAAGGCGCTATAGAGCGCGAAGCGCGACACGTATTATTAATTGTAATAATGAGTCTTGATAAAGGAAGCAGCCGCTTATCAATGAGGAGCACCATCACAGCACCCCAGTCTCATTACTATCAAGTCCTCCTACAGGTTTTTTTGAGAACCACATATAGAAGGCCGCAGGCCTGACCCGTATCTTGCCAGTGGTATGGACCCTTTGGTATGGTCCTTTGGTATGGACCTTTATCCCCGCCCACTATCAAGCGTTTAAACTTCCGGGTTTACATTTAAACTTACTATTAATAGCTTATTAATATTTTCGTTAGAAGGTGATTTTTCAAGCGGTTCCGTAGTGTAGTGGTTACACGCTCGCTACATTATGCCCATGAAATATATGTGTGAGAGGGTGGGGTGGGGGGTTCGTAAACACATTAAAACTTTTACAGTGTTTTCATATCAATGAGTACTCAACCCCTATCGTAAATGAGCAACGTAAGAATAAGTTCAGAATCATCTCCCCTTGAAGTTGAGAAAAATATGGAATAACGCTTACAAGATGAAGCAGATTTTTTAAAACCTACACAGTTCTGTTCCATTAATGAAAACTGCACACAGATGCCAGTAAAAAAAAAGGAAACCAATGTAAATAAAAAATGAACTATGAAATATTTCGGGGTTACAACACAAAATCATAGATAATGGTTATTTGGGGGTTATAACAGAGCATCATAAATAATGGTTATTTGGGGGTTATAACACACAATCATAGATAATGGTTATTCCAGTATCTTTTTCTATTTTGTTTAAAATAATCGGCCAATATATTAATATTTACAGTAGAAAAAAAATCGTTCCATGTAACTTCATTGAGTGCCTTTACACTGAAATTCCCGACGCCGTTTGATACTTTGCATCAATACTTATCTTGTACAAGCATTAAATAACAGTTTCTAGGATAACGATTATTGCGCATTTGCAGTAATTTGCACCAATACCTTATACAATTAGTATAGTACGAAATACACAGTCTTCCACATTGTCCCAGTGCAATACAGGTGTTAGTGTTCTTTATTTAATGTCACATATTTTGTACAAAAAAAGATTATGAACAGATTCTATTTTTTGCTTAAATTTATAACCCCAGATCTGAGAGACATAACACATTATTGGTGTTATCATAGAGTCGAATATTTTAAACATATGCGTTGGGGTAAAGTAACCATATGATTTTTGATACGCATATATTGAAAAAATAGCTTTCTGTGCTTGCATGGCTAACTTATTAAGAGCTACTGACCATGATAAGGAAGGCGTAAGCATGAGCCCCATGTACTTGTAATTGGATGATGTTTTAACCTGTTGTCTTCTAAAATACCAACGTTCACAATTTTAAGACACCACCTTTACGAAACACGATGAATTCAGTTTTATTTAAATTGACTTCAATTCCAGTACTTTCGCAATATGTATCTATTACATTTAATTGCTGTTGTAACTTTTGAACAGTTTCTGCACAGTTTGCTATATCATCTGCAAACATTAAACATAAACTATCGGGTATTTGGCTATTTATAAAAATACCAGATCCACATTTTTTCTTTTAAAAGGGCAGATTATTTATCAATAAATAAATCGAAAATAGTTTAACTTGTTTTGTCTCCCTGTCTGGTACCAATGTTGCAGGGGAAGAACTCTATTGTGTATGAATAAGAGGACATTCCTCCCTTTCCTGAGGAATTAATCTTTACACATGACTATAAGTTATTACACATTGACTTTAAAATGTAGAGGAACTTGCCACGTAGCCCTTTTTTCGAGACATTTAAATAATTAAATGTGATTAATTTTATCAAAAACCTTTTTAAAATCAACGTATAAACAATAAAACCGGCCCTTTCTTTTGGTAAGATATTTTTGAATCATTGCTTGAAGACAAAACGTATTGTCAACTGCTGAATATCCATGGCGAAGTCCTCTCTGAGATTCGTCGATTTTATTATTCGTTTCTGTCCAATCGTACAGAAGTGTATTAATTAAACTAGAAATATCTTGTACATCGTATTTGTAATTGAGATGCCACGGTTATTTCCGGGATCGGTAATCAAGCCAGATTTATGGATTGGGCATATAACACTAGTTGCCCATGTTTGTGGGAATACACCAGATTCAAATATAGTGTTAAAAAGTGTGCAAAAGTTTGGAGCTATATCATCAACAGTATATTTATAAAATTCGAAAGGTATTCCGTTAATTCCGCAACTTTTATTATATATTAGCTTTTTGCTTAAAGTGATATTATGGGCTTTTTTCACTGTTGAATTGAGCTGAACAGAATTAACAGGTCAAAATATCTAGTTAAAATGTGGTTACTGACCAATTATCTGCAACTCATCTTGCTACCAGTTGTATATTAAAAATATATTTTATATTCGATATTTTACATGACTCATCCAGTCCTCTCAGCCGAAATGATCCGTAAAATAAAATTGTGCCTTTGTGTCGTATGAACGAATCTGCACTAAAACTAAATTTAGGTTCACATCGTACATGCATGATCAGTTGTCAAACGAAAGTACGGTTGATATTTAAATGCATTAATTTTCTCTTTCCGGGATATTGTTTTAGTACGTTGATGCTGCATTAACAAATATAAGTGTATATGAAGTGAAAACACCAAAAATAAGCAACGGTTGCGATAGACACCTATAAACTGTTATATGCCCATAATATCACTTTAAATTAGCAAGCAACTTAAGACAAAACGAGTTTAGTTGCCACTAAGCTTAAATGTAAGATACGTTCACAATTTCATGTTTGTTTTGCATTTATTTCAGCAAGTGGTCTTGTTTAGACTTAAAATGTTTTATTACTTAAGAAAGGCAAGTCAGTCATTCTTTGATAGGTTTTTGCTCTATAAATCGTAAGATACGTTAAAAAGCAGTACAATTCCTATTATCAAAATATGAACAATTCTCTGCACACATGAACTGAAGATTATTTCCTCATAAATGAGATACTATAAGATTGATGTAATGACAGCGATAATTTGAAAGAATATGTTTGTCTTAAAAGTACACCACACATGACAGGGAGCCATCCTTGATCTCGTTTATTTTATATATATTTATTATAACTTTTATGATAAATTATTCCTTAAAAAGCAAAGTAATACTGAAAAACTTATAATGGTTATGGTAATATGTCATTCCCTCATTCAAATGAATAATATATTTTTGGATAGTTGTCGATTCTGTAGTTTTCACATGAAATGATATCATATATAACGTATCTTACAGAGTATATTATATATACGATTTTGTAGTGACTGACATTTTTATTGATAGCACACACAGTGTACCCATATCCAATTTTTTTTCATTCAAAGTCTAAAGTTTCAATAGGCTTTATCAAAATTTCACTAACTACAGGTTGGTTTTTAACTACTTTTAAAAATGAAAATGTCCCTTTAATTGACAATCGGCGTATAATACTCATTTTGAAAAACAATTCTTGAAGATGTCCAAGAGAACCCATATTAAATCATAACTTTCTTCATTGACATGAAATGAACGACCCACATCGCAAACATTACAATACGGGCAAATTCTACCGAAGGTTCCTTCTTGATACGTAACCTCAGGTACTGCACCATAGATGCTAAAAATTGCGCATATCAAGCGCTCATCCTGTACTTTAAATTATTAAGATTTGCTAATGTTGATTAAAAACATATTATAAACACACTATTATGCGAAGATATAAATATATATGAAAGTTATTAAAATTATGTTTCATATGAAGATTTACATATTTTATGAATCACCTATCCACTAAGATCTACTACTTTCACCACCAGGGTATTGGGACGGAGTGACGAAGAAAGCCAATCTGAGTGAATTGGACATTTATTGGAAAATGTCGTAAACTTTAACAAAAACAACTAAATTTCCCTTCTACCCTGCTGGGCAAGCAAGAAAAACCGCCAATTGTGAAACGACGTTTCACGCCCGCCCAGCTGGAACCCCGGTGGCATTAAGAAATACAGCTTAAGAGCCGTATTGAACAGATCAAAACTCTGATAGAATAAATAAACTTCAGTTCTATAAGAGAATTAATATATACAAAATGTACATGGCAAAGAGGCTATAAGATTAACATTATTGTTTATGTTCTTATTTTTACAGGCTAAGAAATAACTTACAATGAAAAACTAATACAATGATTGTTATCTGTTGAAGCAGAGCAGCCCCCTGCTTAATCACAGTGGTTTTAACATTTCAAGGATACTTACATGGCGAGTACAACTAAATCCCCGCAGACTCCTGCATAAACACAGTGGGGCTACAAACTCGACATAGTCGGCAGATAGCAATATAATATTGAGATCGCTGCAAGTAACCACCGATTTTAGTATACAAAACATAATTAAAATGCTGTTTTACAAGTGGCTGCAACCATGTGCACAACCAGGTTTACACGAGAAAGAAAATGAATTCATTGTTGGAACAAAAATAGACCCCTGCTTAATCACAGTGGGGCTATTTGTCCAACAAGGACATAAACATAAACAGCATACGAAACTCCTGTTGGAACAAAAGTAGACCCCTGTTTAATCACAGTGGGGCTTTTGTCCAACAAGGGCTTGAACATTAATAGCACATATGAAATTCCTGCAGGAACAAAAGTAGTCCCCTGCTTAATCACAGTGGGGCATTTGTACAACAAGGGCATAAACAAAAACAGCATATGAAACTCCTGTTGGAACAAAAGTATACCCCTGCTTAATCACAGTGGGGCTTTTGTCCAACAGAGAAATGAACAAAAACAGCATATGAATTTACAATATGCCATCCGCTTCATTACAGTATGGCACTCATGAAACTTTATATACATGTATAAGGATCGGCACACCATATGTCTTGGACAGAATACATGGAATCAAAGAGCAATGCCTTAGACGGCCAATGGTTTAACTTTTATGTATTTTTTGTACGCGTTGGAGCGCCAACGACCTAGTTGACGAATTTGAGAGTAAGGCCTATTTGAAAGATGAGCGTGCGTGGCGCCTCCAATCCTGTCCTGAGTGAGTGACAAGTGTACTTGTTGCAATCCAAGTTTTTTGCTTTAACTGATTTCCTTACAATGGAGCGGAATTCTGATGTGATTGGGATACCGTCAGGTTAGTGGAATAGAGGACCTTAATGACCTATTGACTTGCTTAGATACTTTACTAAAGCTCTAACAGGACAAATAAGTTGAGGTTGTTGCCTGCACAGGGGAATTTTTGCCGCACGTCCTGCGGAATGTTTAAAGGCCATTGTTTCAATTGTCACAGAAGATACTTTACCCCCATCATGGTCTAACTGTAAACACTCTTTATGTAAAAAGACGTTGTTGAAACCAGTCTTGGACAGCGAAACTTCTCCTGCACGAAACAGACCAAAAACTGAAACTAAAATCATAGCTGAGTAAAGGGCTACATAGTAGCAAATTCGCAAATTCCGGGCAAAGTGGTAATCACCTGCTGAATTTCATTTAGATTGAACGGACAGCGTGTATCTACACAGCTGCCTCTACGAAAGCCATATAGTAGCTTTTTAATAAGGAAAAAGTCAGCTGGGTTTGGGAGATTGCGTATGTTGTGGACATACCCGACACAATAGATGTGACAGATGAAGCTTTAAGATTCCTAAGATTCAGCGATGAAATAAATTGGGCCAGCCTTTCGGTTGGGACTGGTAGCAAAATATGGTTGTTATAATGAAGCTGGTGGAATACCTGATAGTACCTCCATGCATTCTTATAGGAGTTAAAAGTTGATGGTGCTAAGGGCTTATTTAGTAATGAGAGCACTCTACAATTTAGTGGATTGAAATCAGATCTTCTAACAGAGTGTTAGCTCTCTATTCATTTCGGGTGCTAGCTGGAGGAACTTGGCTACCTGTGGACGAGAAATTAAGTCGGTAAAACATTATTTACCCGTGGGACGTGTTCAGATTTAAACAAAATATTGTTTTTCATACAAGAAAGTACCAATCTCCTAACAAGAGACATCACTGTTGGGACACGCAATGTTTGTTTATTGATTATATGTTTGAGAGCTGAGTTGTCTGTATGAAGTATGATGCACTTGTTTCGAAGAATGGGACCCCATATTTCTTAGGCCAAGACAATTGGAAATAACTCTTTAAAAGTAATTCCCTCTGATTGCAAGTTAGATGACCATGAGCCGTAAAACCAATGCTGTGCATAAATAGTCCCATAACCCAAAGAACCTGCTGCGTCTGTATGGAAGTGTAACGCAGTTGATTCGATCCAGCGTTTTTCCGAAAGTAAAGTTTTACCATTGAAGTAATCAGCAAATAATTTACATGTTGTAATATCACGCCTATTTTCTTTAGAGAGACTGTGAGACTTGTGAGACCGTGAGAGTGATAAAGTGGTTTTGGTTGATAGATTTCTTTGTCAGATAAGTGAGTCTGCGCAGGAAACAACGACCTGGTAGTACGACTTGACAACAGAAGTTAAGGTAACCAAGCAAAGATTGTAGTTGTTTCAAAGTTATAGTACCGAATGAAGGGGGATTCTAAGTTTATCTATTTTTCTTGGGGAAGCCTAGCTTCCATTAAGTCAGTATCCGATTCTAAACCCATAGATGTAAAAACAGCTCGAGGCGACCGTTTTTTCTAATATAATAGGAATGCCTACTTCAGCACAAAAGGACAGGAATATAGTTAAGTTTTTTTGGCAAATAGGTGAAACTGGTGGGCCTAGAATTAGGAAATCATCTCATATGTGAACCATATGGTCAATGCCCAAAAAAATGTGTTACACGCAAAGTGTATAGCCGAGCTAAAACGCTCAAAGATAGCTGGCGCAGATGAACTACCCATAGTTAAGCAAGTGTCGTAATAGTTCTTGCCCTGAAATCTAAATCCTAACAAATTATAATCTTCTGGATTCACTGGTGTTATTCGAAAGGCTGAGTCAATGTCAGTCTTCGCATGTAATGACCCACGACCTAAGTGTATAACCATTTGTACAGCATCATCGAAAGATGCATATTTAATAGATGCCAAATTTCTGTCAATATATGTGTTGACTGAATTTCGGTCAGGATAACTGAGGTTCTGAATTAGTCTGTACTGACCAGGTTCTTTTTTAGAGACTTAACCGATTGGACTCAAACGAAGATTTTGTAAGGGTCGATCTATGAAAGGACCTTTAATTCTATTACCATCTAATTCCTTTTGTAATTTGGAAGCAACATGCGATGGGTTGCCTCTGCATGATTTTAGATTCGGACATGTTGTGTTCGTTTGAGGACCTGTGTGACCCATTTGAAACCAGTTGTAAACCCTTGTATTATGTATTGTGCCAGTGGATACCCTTGAAGGTACGGGGCTTATTTATCAATTTTAATTGGTGTTTCCATATTTTGTTTGACTGTTGGGTTTAGGGGGGTGGTTAGGGGGGTTTCTGAAGGTGGAGTCCTTGATTGAGGGGCCACAGTTGAAGGCTGTGTGTGGTCCACGACAGTACCCACAGACATTTGGCAACGAGCATTGGTGAGATCTTCATCCTGAATGCTTATTAAAATGCCAACAGGTGTTCTCAAGGAACCTTTTTGACTGGTGTTGCCCGTTTGGCTGGAGATGTGCACACCTCGCAACAAGAGCAGCTTGAAACTGTTGTCGGCTTCCGTTTGCTCCGAGGCATCTGGAATTTAATTAAAATTGCATGAATATACTGACGTGATACCAAGTAAGGCATGCATGTGGTCTGCACCGCAAGACACCAAAGGCCTGACTGATTATGTAGGGTATTTCTGCACCGCAGCTCCCCTAACTAAGATACTGACAAACAAATGGCAAAATCTGCACATTAGCTCCCCTAAATAATAGCCACTGGCAAACAAATTGGGGAAACTGCACAGCACCTCCCCTTATTAAAGGGGCCTTTTCACAGATTGTGGCATGTTTTGAAGTTTGTCATTAAATGCTTTATATTGATAAATGTAAACATTGGATCTAAAAAGCTCCATTAAAAAATTAAGAATACAATTAAAAATAAAATAAAAAAAGGACTCGAACCACTGACCCCTGGAGTCCTGGATTAAAAAGTCTACCACCTAGACCACTCGACCATCCTTCCAGGTACATTATCAGACGTGTTTTATACTTCATATAAGCAATCCTCTTAGTTTCACAAAATATACCGACAACAACAGAACTCTCCAAATTATTAATTCGTTTCGCGTTGCAACGCTTTATAATTTTCGGGTTTTTAAATCGTCAAAAGATGCATATAATGGCTATTTTAGAGCATGGTAAATGATAAGTATTACTATTTCCTTACAAATATCATAACTAAAACGAAAATGTGCGGATCTGAAACAACTTTTTTCAATTTTGTCAATTTACCAAAACGTGAAAAGGCCCCTTTAATAGCCACAGAAAAATAAAATGGGGTATTAAATATACTATTTGCACCGAGGCGTAATAGCCACTGGCAAACAAATGGGGATATCTGCATTGCAGCTCCCCTAAATGATAGCCACAAGCAAACAAATTGGGGTTTCTGCACCGCAGCTCCCATAAAATATAGCCACTGGCAAACAAATTGGGATTTCTTCACCGCAGCTCCCATAATTAAATAGCCACTGACAAACAAATCGGGATACCTGCATTGCAGCACCCATAAATAATAGCCACTGGCAAACAAATGGGGATATCTGCACCGCAGCTCCCCTTAATGATAGCCACAAGCAAACAAATTGGGGTATCTGCACCGCAACGATGAAGTACTTGGCAAAAAATGACCTTTGCTACTTTAATGTTTGATATTGCCTCATCCACAATGCCACAAATTTGTTCCTCGATGGTTTCCACCGAAACGCCCTCGTATTAATCGTTAGTACCTACGAGCAGGACCAAAATCTCTGGAGAATAATCCGCAACAAATTACATTTTCCCGATTAATGACCTAGCTCTAGCTCCAGGAAATCCAGTGAACTGCACCATTGTCCCGAGTTGTAGGCCGAAACGGTAATTAAGTCCATTTCTTGACCGAATGAATTCTTTCAAACGTGAAATAAACGAATGACCAAACAATTGCGCCTTTATGGACGCCGACATCTTAAAATTCAGGAGAACAAAGGAAACACTAAATGCATACAAAGTCCGGCTGCCACCGATCACAAACCAACGCAAGCAAGTAAAGCGTTGTTTTAAAGAATCGATAACATAAACGTATACCTCAAGTATTTACACACACACATACACAGATTATATGTATATATATAAATATTTAGCGGAGGCGGAATGGAGGTAAGATATTTTTCCAAGCAAATTTCTGCTAACATTGTTCTCTAAGACTGCGAGAAGAGCGCTTTCCTTTGTCTGCGAAAGAATGCTAGGCGCGGGTGACGCTAACCGTCACGTGACTCAGATCCCAGCGCCCGATTGGCTGACCGGTTATGCAAAATTATGCAACCAATTGGCACAATTCCCATCCGCCCCGCGTTATTACATAACTTAGAACCAAGTTCGATTCATAAAACCTTTAATGTGTGCATAAAATTTCATTTATACTCTCCTGTGGTTTATTAAGAAATATCAGTGAATCAAAACTGATAATTCACTATGTCAAACAGTGAAAAATAACAGTGAGAATTATCGATAATTTCAATTGTTTTCCGAAACTATTTTAGATACCTTTGGTTCCCCATTGTGACATTGTGAAAAATATATTTTATATATTCAAACATCCTTTGCGTAATTTGATTCATATGCATCGGTACTCCAACCGCAATAAGCAACAATTGGCCGGAAATACTTTCTTAAACAAATTTTAATCTACATCGCATTTTGTTTACAAACAACATGAACTGAATATTGTAGTTATAAAGGCATATCTTACTAGGTTTTATTTTGTCAAATCCTCCTGCCAATGTGTATTATTCTTATGATTTTTGGAGTGGACCAAAGTTCAATACTCATTTTTATAAATAATATATATCTTAACAAGCTACGTATTTATCTTTGTTTACACGAGCAGTTGTTTGAACAATCCAAAAAAGAATCAATCAAGCTTACAAAACGAAGCGTTAATTACGACTTTCATTATCTGATTTGCTTTTTTCATCATATCTTATCAGTAACAGGGACGTGGTCTGTCCTCTAATGGCGGTTTCAAATCGTTGAAATCTGGATCATCTGAAATCTGAAAATTTACACACCATATACTGACAAACAAATAAAATAACATCAAGCAAACTTTTTATAAGTATAATAACGGAACTTAAGACTATGGCATAACTGTTAGCTTCAGGTTAACTTTAAACATGTTTACAAACGTCTTTATTTACCAAAAACCTATGGACCAGAAGTTCGCAAGAGTTGTTTGTATATGATGCTAACGTTCTTTGATTTTCATTTTATAACGCAATGCACGAAAAGAAATTTAAGATGTATAACTCTAACTTAATGTTAACGTTTACCGATCAAACTGCCAGACCTTCGCTTTCGTTGTCTGAGACACAGAACAGTAGTTATGTTCACCAGTATTACAAACCCCGCGGAAGAACATCCAAGTATGATTTAGAGTCTAACCAAACTCACGCCTTTATCTGGCGAAGTGTTAAAGTCTAGTAAACAAAACGCAATAATTTTGCGGTTTATGTTTTGTCACGACACCGTATATTTCGTTATAAATAATTGAATACTTTTATACATGTCCACATATTTCCGGGCAAATACAGCAATGCTATGGACTTGATGGAAACATAATAAAAAAGGCTTTGTGTGTATGTGCATGTATAAAACAAAGAGCCATAAAATCGATTTACTGGCGGGAGATTCTAACAATATTATTCTATTATTATTTATTTACATATATACTTACCAGAAACGCCTTTTATGTTTGTATGAGCTGGGCCTAAACGCCATATTGAGACATGCAATTATTACATGATACATTTTGACATTACGTTTATGTTTTAAAATTTCAAATCTCGTTTGTTGTGCAAATTATTATACTATTCACAAAGTACCGTGTATATTTACCAGAAGTGCCTTTTGTGTAAGTATCGGTAACAGGAGTTCGACCTAAAATTAAAAAATTAGACATGAAAATACGTGTTGTATTGCTTGTTACATTTGAACTCTGTGTTTATGTATTAAAAAGTTGAATTTCGTTTATTGTGAACATAATAAAGCATGTCCATTTGCTATACAACCAAGTCTTATCATATATATATACTTACTAGAAATGCCTGTTGTGCTTATATTGTTGGGGCCTAGCTCTAAATATTGGTAGCGTAATAAAGTTAGGCAACAATGTGTCAGTGTCAATAAAACCACGCCAATGAATCCGAATGATCAATTTTATTTCATACGGTTGGAACGCATTAGCATTAAACGATCAACAGTAGCTTTAAAGTAGTAAAGTGCGTTCAATTCTCCGAAGTTAAAATTAACCCTAGCGTATGCGTCACAGTGATGACGTAGACATATTCACAAACAGTCACACTATTCAATGTGCGTCTTAAAATATTCTAAGAGATTTAGTTCTAAGTTACAAAGTCGATAATAATAAAGATTTCGTGGAAAAAGTTGGAAAAAAACTAATTGATGTATGTTTATTCCCAAAGTGTTTTAATTAGATCTACTTGTTATTTTAAACTTGTTACGAAATTGTATTAAAAAGTTACATTATCTGGGAGCATGTTGGTGTAATGCTGACCACCCAGTGAAAAAACAAAGAATGACACGAAAATCAACAAAACGTTCGAAGTGTGGCCGAAATGTGGCCGAAAACTGGCCGCGGCCATAAATCGGTCACCGGCCTAAAATTGGCCCCAGACCGGCCCTGAATCGGCCAAAAAAACGGCTATAGATACAAAATGGCGGAGAATCGAACAATAACTTAGTCACATAGTTTCACAACATGGATTCTTTAGATAATTTTCGTGATGAATGAATTTCTAACATTAAAAAAAACGGAATGATGATAAAATATTACAAAGGTAATCATTTCAAGGTGCTTACTTGAGCTGAATGGGTCAAGTTCCCCCCGGGTACTACTTCCCCGTACCCCGGGTTCTTTGAAGTAAAGTTCACCGTACACCGATTTTCAAATGATACTTTTGGGTACCCCGGCATACTAACAGGTACCCCATCTTTGCTAATAAAAAAAATTCGTAACCAAAATTTTTTCGTACCCAAAATTGTCGTTTCCACATTTTTTTCCCACCCAAAATGTTCGTACCGAGGTTTTTTTTCGTACCTAATTTTTTTTCGAACCCAATTTTTTGGGGTATAATTTTTTCGTTTCCAAAATTTTCGCACCCACATTTTTTTCGTACCCAATTTTTGTTTCGTACCAACATTTTTGTTCGGAGCCCAATTTTTTAAAGCATAATGTTTTCGTACCCGAAATTTTTGTACCTGCATTTTTTTCGAAACCAAAATTTCGTACCCAATTTTTTTGTTTGTACCCATATGTAAAAAATGTGGGTACGAAAATTTTGGGTACGAAAAAATTTGGGTACGAAAATTGTGGTTACGAAAAATTATTTGGGTACGAAAATTTTGGGTGCGAAAAAAATGTGGAACGAAAATTTTGGTTACGAATAAAAATTGGGGTACCAACATTTTGGGCACGAAAAAAATATGCCAAAAAAATAGGGTACGATAATTAATTTTGGTACGAAAAAAAATTGGATACGAAAATTTTGGGTACGAAAATATTATGCAAAAATAATTGCTAATGAAAACAAATTTGGGTGAAAAAAAATTGGGTACGAACAAAATTTGGGTACGAAATGTTTTGGTACGAAAAAAAATGTGTACGAAAATGTTGGGTACGAATACAAATTTGGGTACTAATTTTTGTATTAGGAAAGATTGGGTACCTGTAAGTATACCGGGTACCCAAAAGTATCATTTGAAAATCGGTTTACGGTGAAGTATTCTTCAAAGTACGCGGGGGACGGGGGACGGGGAAGTAGTACCTGAGGGGAACTTGACACATTCAGCCTTACTTGAGACATAGCCAAATTCATTTCCACATAGCAAGGGATTCGTTTATAACAACAAATGCAAGTGCAATATGCGGGAATGGATAAAAAGTCGAAGGGGTTATTAAGTGCATTTAGGAACGAGATGACCAGCTTCAATGCCTAGTTGCAAAGTTACAGTGCATTGTTTGCTAATCCCCTCGGCTAGTATCAACCAAGGAAATATAAGAAGAATATACAATATTGGTAGCGTAATAAAGTTAGGCAACAATGTGTCAGTGTCAATAAAACCACGCCAATGAATCCGAATGATCAATTTTATTTCATACGGTTGGAACGCATTAGCATTAAACGATCAACAGTAGCTTTAAAGTAGTAAAGTGCGTTCAATTTTTTGTTTGTACCCATATGTAAAAAATGTGGGTACGAAAATTTTGGGTACGAAAAAATTTGGGTACGAAAATTGTGGTTACGAAAAATTATTTGGGTACGAAAATTTTGGGTGCGAAAAAAATGTGGAACGAAAATTTTGGTTACGAATAAAAATTGGGGTACCAACATTTTGGGCACGAAAAAAATATGCCAAAAAAATAGGGTACGATAATTAATTTTGGTACGAAAAAAAATTGGATACGAAAATTTTGGGTACGAAAATATTATGCAAAAATAATTGCTAATGAAAACAAATTTGGGTGAAAAAAAATTGGGTACGAACAAAATTTGGGTACGAAATGTTTTGGTACGAAAAAAAATGTGTACGAAAATGTTGGGTACGAATACAAATTTGGGTACTAATTTTTGTATTAGGAAAAATTGGGTACCTGTAAGTATACCGGGTACCCAAAAGTATCATTTGAAAATCGGTTTACGGTGAAGTATTCTTCAAAGTACGCGGGGGACGGGGGACGGGGAAGTAGTACCTGAGGGGAACTTGACACATTCAGCCTTACTTGAGACATAGCCAAATTCATTTCCACATAGCAAGGGATTCGTTTATAACAACAAATGCAAGTGCAATATGCGGGAATGGATAAAAAGTCGAAGGGGTTATTAAGTGCATTTAGGACCGAGATGACCAGCTTCAATGCCTAGTTGCAAAGTTACAGTGCATTGTTTGCTAATCCCCTCGGCTAGTATCAACCAAGGAAATATAAGAAGAATATACAATATTGGTAAGATAAAGGTAAGATACATCCATTAATTTCTCATTGACGATACTTATTTAATAACACATAAGATCAAGTCCTGACACGGCAGTGAAGTATTTATTATCGCCTCGTCGATTGATGCAACTCCGTTTGCCAGGTATTATGTCACACATTTGATCACTAATAATGTTAAACGGTTTTTTAAAACGTCCACGGGAACAGTCAAAATTCAAAACCGGAACATAAATCGCTGGTCGTCACGCCTATCCATTAGGTGTCCACTGCATAGCCGGAAACCTAATGGACTCGTCCGTTAGGATCCTCAACCGTGACGAGCAGTTTACCCGGTTCGGGCTTAGTGGAGCGCGTAGCCGCGTACGGGCCTATACCAATAGGCGAAACACGGGAGCCTCTTCATCGAAAACCTTAAACGTTCAACCGAAAACAAAACTCTTTAAAAAAATGTTCGCTAGCAGCGTTCATCGGAGGAGCCAACTATACAACCGTCTCGATTCACCGATCAGGTTGCTAATCGTCTTTGTCAATCGGTACGACCCTCTTTATAGCCGATAGTTCCTCGAACAGTGTCTTCATCAGGCGCTGTGTGCCCATGAGGACCTTGGTATTTTCATCGACCGCCTGTTGCAGCTTCCTGAATCCGTTGTCCAAACTGCTGCATAACTCGTCTGTGAGTTCTTCTGGTTTCATGCAGCAACCACACCGCATCGACCACTTCGTAGTGGTGGAATGATAGCCGTGCATCATAAACGTCCTTGCTTCGCCTCACATTAGCCTTAAGGTGCTTTCGTGCTACTCTGTGCGCTTTGTTCATCCGTTCCCGAAAAAAATCACATAATCGGATGGGTTTAAGTCGGAAGCGTGCGTGTCCTTGACGTGGCGAAACATGACACCGGCGGGTTGTCGAATTTCTCTACCCATCACCACCATGTTTGGAGATAGGCTCGTTGATTTACGCTCTGTACGCCCCTGCAAGACAACATAGGTATAGATTCCAGTCTTCTTCATCGACAAGGTAGGCTCGTACCATCCTCATCAGGGACCGGTTGAAACGCTCGACTTGACAGTTTCCACAGCGGATTGCGTGGGCTACTACGCGTCTTCTTCATTCCCATCAGATTGCACAGATCTTTAAATAGCCGATTCTCGTAGGCTGCTCCTTGGTCTCTATGAATTACCAACGGTTTCCCACCTACTGATGACGTCATTGACAATCACATTTGCACAATCCTCGGCGGTTTGAGATGGTTCAGCCGCGACCTCGACGTACTTCGAGAAATGGTTCGTCATGACTAAGATGTACCGGTTACCACGCTTCGTTATCAGAAGCGGTCCCAGGAAATCAATAGCGAGCACGTCCCAAGGAGCGCCAGCCTTAAAATGCCCCATCGGCGCTCTCGGCGTTTTCTGTGGCTTTATGTCTGCCTCACACACATCACAGCCCCGGACATACAGTACAATATCGCTTTTCATTTCAAACCAATAAAAACCCTGACAAATCCTGTGTTTTGTTCTCTTTACGCGCACATGTCCTGCCGCTAGGGAGTCGTGGGCTTGCTTTATCACCGACGTTCTCATATTTCGCGGGACGATCAATTGATCGAACTCACCAGTACCATCGTGATTTCGAAACATCCGATAGAAAACGCCTTCTCCGATTTTCAAACTGGACCATAACACCCAATAATGTCTGGTCTCCCGACTCGACGTCTTCATTTCTATGTAACTCGGCTTCGTTCCAGACCGTAAAGCCTTGGGGATGGGGACTGTATTAGCATCGTTCTCTTGTGCTTCTTGAAGAGCGGCTGCTGAAACGGATTCCGTCCATACATGCGACTTCCGAGTTCCGAGTCAGGATCCTTTGAGGATGACTGTTCCAGACCGTCGTCTATAGATGATCACTTTTATGTGCTCGTCTTCTTTGTTTACCGGTATTAATCACCGGAAGTGAGCTATCCTCTTTGATTGCGCATTTCGAGCTATCAACTTGGCCATCTCCAACCTTTAGCTCTGGACTGGGACCAATCATGCCAATACTGTTATCCATTATTTTCGGCACCATCAGCCCAGCCCTTCGACGGCATTTTCGACATGGCCCGCATGTTAGTGATTCGATCATATCGACGTCTTCACACTCGCAGTCTTTCGGTGTCGGAAATCTCGAAAGGGCATCGCAATTTGTTTGTTTATTTCCCGGCCGGTACTCGATCTCAAAATCGTACGGCGCTAGGATCTCTAGCCACCGTGCAATCTTCCCGCTGGGCTCTTTCATGCTGAACAACCAGACGAGCGCTTGATGGTCGGAACGCACAACAAAATGACGACCTAGGAGGTATTGTACGATAATACTGTACAAAGTACACCACAGCCAACAACTCCTGCTCCGTTATGCAATAGTTCCGATCTGCCTTGCTCAATATGCGACTGCCGCATGAAATTACACGTTCTCTGCCGGCTTGTTGCTGTGACAGAACCGCCCCTATGCCCTGGCCTGATGCGACTGTGTCTAGTGTGAACACGCCATCCTCGTTTAATGGATACCCCATGATCTCCGGGCCCATTAGGATCTCTTTAACCTTCGAGAACGCCGTCTCGCAATCCTCGCTCCATTCGAAGTGCGCGTCCTTCCGAGTAAGGTCTACCATCGTTCTGACTAGCTTTGCAAATCCATTCACGAATCTCCTATAGTAGAAGCCAGTGGCCACGAATTGCTTGATCTGTTTGGCGTTCACGGGTCTAGGCCACTCGGCAATCTTAGCCACGTTTGAAGTGTCCGGTAGCACTCCCTCCTCAGAAACGACATGACCCAAAAAGACCAAACTTGTTTGCAGCATCTGACATTTGTCGGGCCAGAGCTTTAGGCCAGCATTCCTCATTCTTTGTAGGACCACGTCCACTCGATGTAACGTCCAAAGACTATCACATCATCGACATAAATCAAACATATTTCCCACTGGAGGCCTTGGAGTATAAGCTCCATCGTCCGCTGAAAGGTACTTCCTGAGTTGTTTAGCCCGAACGGGAGACGGGTCATTGACCAAACTTTAATGGTATTTGAAAGTACCCGGACGTCAAATCGAAACTGCTTAACAACACTGACCCCGCAACCGCGTCTAAACAGTCTTGCACTCTGGGCAAAGGGATATCACCTGGCTTTAACCAAGGCGTTAAGCCGCCTATAGTCAACACAAGGTCGGATCCCACCCGATTTCTTTTTCACCAGAACTATTGGCGAGGCCCAGGGTGACTTACTTTTGCGTATGAACCCATACGCAGAAGTTCTTCAATTGCCTTTTTGTCTTCATCAGCATAGGCAAGTGGTACCCTCCTAGGCCGATGCTTAATTGGCTCTGCACTTCCGGTATTTATGGCTTGTTGCGCTATGTGCGTAACCCTTTAGGTCCCACTCGTCCGTCGAGAAGGTGTCGCCATACTTCTTTAAGAGACCAGCTAATAGTTGCTATTCTTCCAGTCTTCGGACGACTTCCGGAAAAGCTCAATTAACGTGGTCCGGTACCTCCTCCTCTGTGCCCAAAGAGATCGGACGTGTATCCTCTTCACCCTCGGTCGCACTCCTTTGCTTGTTCGTTCTAATCGCGGAAAGCTCGCCCACGTCATCGACTAGGCTTTCCGCTTCCGCCAATACACTAACAACCCTTTCGACCCGTTCAGCTACCGCCCTTCTCGGCATCTTGTTTTAAATCGACATCATGGCTAAATGGGTTCATAACTCTGATTTTTCACATCGGAGACCTGTTAATGTCCACTATGGTTGTCCGCCATAATCAGCGAATAACGCTGTTCTAACGCTCCCGTTGGTTCCACGAGAAAGTTGGGACTGATATGATCGTTCCACTCTGTTCTCTCCACGAACACGTCGACAACCGCCTCGGAGTTCCCCGGAACCACCGTGCCATAAGCGACAGTTACTTTCCTCAGCTTCTCACATTGCGCCTGACTAATACACGGTGACCGTCCAGAAGGATTACCCTTCGGCTTAGTAATATATCAGCCGGCCCCGCAGCGCCCTTCGCAAGGACATCATAACAGAGAAGAACCTCGTCATCAATCTCCGCAATGATCGCCTCGCGTTGTACCAACACCTCGCCAAGCCTAAGCTCGAACAGGCCCTTGCCTATTTCCTTAATAGGCACCCCACTGGCGCCCCCTCATGCTTGTACTTCCGCTCAGCATCGGCTTACTACCTTCCGGTATCCTGTGGTACACTAACGTTGAGATGATGGTTCTCGATAACCCCGTATATGTTGTGAATATGACCGGCACCTCGTTCAACGATCCCTTCACAAACAGACCGTCACCGAGGTTATGCAACCTCTCTTCGGCACCCTTGCTTCCCGGTACCCTTCTGGCGTCTAGTCTGGTTTCTCGTTTGCCTGCCTAGCTACTCTCCTTCACTGGGACCTCCCTCTGGCCGCAAGGGCTGGTACACTCACTTTTGACTCTTTACCGATCGATGGATCTACTTCCGGTTTACCCTTCTTTTTCGGACATTCACCAGCAAAGTGCCCCTTCCCGTGGCAGTAGAAACACTCAATGTCCTTCTTTCCTTTCAAGCTACGAGGTCGAGCCAATTCCGTCTCTAGCTTCTCCACTCTAGCTAACAAGGACTTCACGGTGTCCACATCGTTTACGTTCTTACTTCAGGTCAGGTGAAGCTTGATTTCCACTACTGGCGAGTTTCATCTGGGCACCGTCTTAGGAAATCTCCCAACTCTTCAGCGTCTGATTCATCATCGATGGCTCTCCGCACACCCCCACGGCTCTTTTGCGCATCCCTCTGCATATTTCGAATTTGAATGAGTGTCACCGCATAATACACCGCCTCATCTATACTACGTGGCTCCTTATTATACTCTATTTCAAATCGGATCTCCTCGTCGTACAGACCGTCCAAAAACCGTCGAACAAGATCTTCATTTCGCGTTCTTCCATCGCACCCACTGTGAGCTCTATCGTAAAGTCTCTATAATTCCTGGGCAAACTCTTCCAAGGTTTCGTCATGTCGCTGCGAACGGCGGCTAATTTGACCGCGAACAACCGTGGAGTTTCGATTATCTTGAACCTAATATCGATCTCGCGTAGCAGTTCGTAATCTTTGTCGGGAACATGTGGTGGCAACTGGGAGAAAAACAAATTGTGCTGCCGCCCCTTCCAGCCTCGGCAACAATTGGTCTAACCATTCGTCCTCTCCCCAACCATACGGATCCACCATGACCGTTTCCGGTATGACGACGCATGTCGTCGTTTGCCTGGCAGTTTGCTTTCGTCGGCGTTTTGCGCGTCGTTACTTTCAGGTCGCTTATGTCACGAGCCATGGCCTTCAGCCCCTCGTTCATGCTCAGTAATTGGTGATCTTAATCACGATTGAAGTCCGAACTGGATACTCGACCCTCCGGACCCGCGACATCAGCCCTACTCCCACACGATTTTTCGCTCGACCGTTCACAATCTTCGTCGTCCATGCCGCTTCCGTTACGCTCACTGAACTATATTTCTCCCTCACTGTCGATTTGTCCTAGGTTCTGCCATTTAAGGAGTGTATTATTTATTTACGCGAATATACTAAATAAATTATGTCGATAAACGCAAAAGTGATGTTAAATCTTCTTGTGAAAATGTTAGTAATTGCAATAACCAGCTATTATTGTTCCGTATATTCAGATTAGCCAATGAACATGTGTAAAGCGTATTTATTTAATTTAACATTTTAACTCGCGGTAAATCGCTGTTATCATTTGCTTTAATATTTAATGATTTTAGTCGCTCATTTTAGACACCGCTCGTTTTCTGTACTATTGCGTGCATGTATACTTATTATTGTTAATGAGTGAACAGATTTTTTTCTTCTTAATGTTTACGGCGTTAATAGTCCGCATCACAGGATAGTTGAATAATTAAACTAATCCCACCGCTGCCACCAGAAATTGTTGGGGCCTAGCTTTAAACATTGGTAGCGTAATAAAGTTAGGCAACAATGTGTCAATAAAACCACGACGATGAATCCGAATGATCAATTTTATTTCATACGGTTGGAATGCAAATATCCACAATAACGCATTAGCATTAAACGATCAACAGTAGCTTTAAAGTAGTAAAGTGCGTTCAATTAACCCTAGCGTATGCGTCACAGTGATGACGTATTCACAAACAGCCACACTATTCAATGTGCGTCAAAAAATATTCTAAGACATTTAGCACTACGTTTCGTTACAAAGTCGATAATAATAAAGATTTCGTGGAAAAACTGTTAACTAATGGATGTATGTTTATTCCCAATGTGTTTTAATTAGATCTACTTGTTAATTTAAACTTGTTACGATAATGGATTACAAATTTACAATATCTGGGAGCATGCTAATGTAATGCTGACTACCCAGTGAAAAAAAACAAGAATGACTCGAAAATCAACAAAACGTTCGAAATGTGGCCGAAAACTGGCCGCAGCCATAAATCGGCCACCAGCCAGAAAACTGTCCCAGACCCTAAATCGGCCCAAAAACGGCCATAGATACACAATGGCGGAGAATGGAACGCTAACTTCGTCACATAGTTTCACACATGGATTCTTTAGATAATTTACGTTATGAATAAATTTCTAACATTAAAAACGGAATGATGATACAATATTACAAAGGTCATTAGTGCAGGACTAGGTCTGAAGCCCCGTTTGCAAAATAGGGTTGGGAGATTTTCTCACTTGACGTGAGATAATAAGTCCTTATACATGATAAATCACCGAGGTGCTTGTCCGTCACACTGCCAGAAGCCTCACAATACCAAAATCCAATATGTCTGCCGACGTCCATGTTGAGAAAGAAAAAACATATTGCCTTTTTGAGTAAAATCAAATGTTTTACCTCTACAGAATGTATTTTTTGGTAAGAACTCAGTTATGAGAGGTCTTGTTAAATATGGAGGGTTATTGATCCGGAAAGGTCGAGTTCAATGTCATATGATACATCAACGACTTTGAGTTGACCTTGGACAGTAAAAGCCAGTGTATAAACTTTAATGTGACAAATTTTGACATAATTAATTCAATTACAATATTGTTGTGCACGTTTTACGTAATATTGTCACATTCAGATAATTTACGCACGTTGTACTCACAGACAAGTAACTAGTCAATTGAAACTTTTCACATTCGGTGGAAAAATACTACAGTGGGCGGAACTCAAAACCAAATGCAGATGGTATGAAAATGTGATAATCGACCTAAACCCCTTACCAAGCAAACCCGTGATATTTGTTCAACGTTGGCTCAAAGTCAAACCGACGTAACATCTTTTTTGATGTCGGGAAGACTTTGAACCAATGTCATGTGTTGTTAGGGTAATCACTTAGTCATCCCCAGTCAAAGGGACAGGCTAACGGGCTTACACCTTATTCCATATGGCATTATAACAAAAACGCACAGAACTCATCAACATGAAATCATTTTCATTTTAATAGGTTTAAAAATACTTTGTTTCACATAGATTACATACAATTTCAAAGTTAGTCATTTCAAGTCAAGTCAAGGATGAATTGTCCCTTTTACCATGACAAAATGTGCTGCAAAGCACCCCAGCATCACGGCACGGACAACGTCGAGTATCACACTTTCCTGTACACTTTCACAATATCGGCAAGCTCCGTGGTAAAGGCTTCAGGCACTGTGTGGGCAACAGCATGCCAAGGTGCTCCTCCCATCCACCATGTGTAACTGGTGCCAGCCGTGTCTCGGGACCATCAATATTTATAAGCAGTTTACATGCCCTATGCATTAGAAAGGCCCCTCTACGAATATGTCATTGGATTACACTGCTTGTAGGAGGTAGGCAATCAAGTCCAGCACTAGCACTGGTATAGTTCTCTAGTCGGAGATTGTCAAATGGTTCCGCATTTGTCGTCGATCAGAAGCCCAGAAGCGTACCAGATACTTTTCTGCTTATGCTTCATCCTACTCTGAAAAGGTATCTGTCTAACCAAAATTCATTAAAAACTGAACCGGGTTAGAGGTCACAGCTGCATGCTTGGTTCCCACTTTACTCATGCAGTCGTCGCCTGTCAATATGTGAGCCTTTATTAGTGTCTTTGTCAGCGGTGTCCCAAGAAGAGAATTTGCCTGATGCAACGGAAGCATTCGACGCTTCTCACCAATACCATACTGCTGCCATATTTCTTTCATACCGAGTGTCTAAAAATATGGAGTGAAGTGCCTCAATAATGCCAAGCTTTCGGTGTCGTTTGACATCACAACAACTCTTTGACACGGTTTTATACGAGCAGCCAACTCAACATGAGCCACTACCCTGGCATCGGCCTCCTCAATCCAGTTTAACAATTCAGGAATGACTTCATTACCAAACTTAATTGCTGGAAGATCTTCATTGGTTAGAGACAGCTGAACTTGCAATGATAGGGTTGGCAAAGACGTCATTGCAAACTATATCCCTTACCAATAGTTTAAGATTACGCTCATTTTCCTCGGATGCCCAGAATTTATTAAGTTGTTGTGAGATTGGTGTGTCTCTGCTCATGTCAATAATTGCGATACCTGTTGCTTCGTCTCCGCGCTGCAACCGTTCACCTTCCTTTAAAGACATTTCAACGTATGAGTCTAGTACAAGATTAATGTACAATGGCCATCACATATGCTTGAAGCTGAGTTGATGACAGCATTGATTGTACCACCCAGAGTGGAAAATTGTGCAAGTGGCATCTGTCGCATCTTAGACATGAAGTCCACGATGACATGAGTGGGAAGAAGAGATTCCCGACTCCATTTACTGATGTCCAGTCTAGATTCAATCTCTCTTATAAGTTTTGACTTATTAACATGGGCTGAGAGGTCACCATCAAATAATGGAGATGAAGAAATCAAATCATGAGATAATATCTGCTTGAGGGACATGCCTCGTTCCTTTGCAATGTCCATGCTCCTCTATGCATCTGCAATATCTTTGGATGACGGGGCTTTCCGTTCCATAAGAATAGCTCTTGATGTCAATAATGACTGATTAAGATGGTCAGTGAACTTGGGAAGCTTTCTCTTTGAAATGGTGGAACTGATTTTTTTGGCTTTCTCAACTATTCTCTCCTACCTGTATGCGCGGTAAACACGTTCACCATTTTCAATACATTTGAGAAGCCGTACAGCAACCTCTTTGTCAACAGCCAGTTTTGTCAGTAAATTGTGTAGTTGAACGGAAACACTGACCGTCACTGTGTTTGGGTTCTGACGTTCGAGCACATAGTCCAACAACATTTCTACATTGTGGTTGAACGAGTGACGACGAGTGGCGCTCAGCGAATGCTGCAGATGACATTCTGAGTGATCCATCGGCTTGTTGGTGGTTAGAAGATAGAAGAGGCTAATGATTGACCTTATCTCATGGGAAAGCTAAAATTATGTTACTGCACCAGCATTGCGTGCCTCTTCTACAACATAGTGACCCTTTGATACTCTCTGAATAGTGTGCTCAACTTTCATATCACTTGCAACACTGCAAAACCAGCCTGGATGGTCCGAACAACCCATTAACCGATGGAAAAGCGCCGATAAAGCTCAGGATGTGTAAACTCCATTACCTTTATTTGTTCAAGGTACCATGAACCGTAACGCAAGTAGCTACATGTAGATTCCAGTTTCCTTCTCTTTCAGAGACTACCGAATTTTTGACGATGGACACTAACTGCAACTAAGAATTGGCAAAGCTCATACGTAGCCTCACATTCTTTCTGAAACTCAAGGAAGTCTTGATGCAATTATTCCATCTGCCAGTTAATAACCTCAAACTGCTCTGGACAGCGTTCATTGGCAACAAGAATGTTTTGCAGTTCCTTCATCTGCTCCAGGACTGGGTATTGTAGCCTTGTCCTTATGTGTCCAAAAAGTTTGCCACTCCAGTTTATGAATCAAGTCCTCCACCATCAGTAAACCAGTGAGGGCCCGTAAACAATGGCTGCCGTTCAACACTGTCTCTATCCCACCTGGTCCAAACACCCCACATTCGATCAATGCGTCATCTAGTCCATAGCCTCGCAGAAGTTTGCCTTGACATCTTAGCAGAACACGGTTCCAATGGAAAGGGCCCATACAAAGAAAGAGGTCGCTGAACTTGTTCGTCTCGTGTAGGTAAATGTTTGCTGCAAGAGCAAAAACACCCTCATCACACCATATCTCCAGCGATTCCTGATTTAACTGTGTTCCACTCCGACAATTAGTGAGGCAATGTCTGACTGTAGCACGCTCAGTGATGGGTCTTGGTATTACAAATAGGAAGCCAACACGCATCATCTGCACCACGGCAGAAGAAACAAGCATATGAACGGCGGTCCAGATATGAGGATTTTCTATTTCTGAACCATTGCACAGAACACGTATAGTGAATTCACGATGTGTGGCTACATTCCGGGCAGTTTGTGTATCGAGCAACGTAGCCTGCTTAGTTTCAGCAAAGACCTATCTATAGGTCTTTGGTTTCAGGGTGCAGCAACATATCTTGTGATAAGGCTGGTCTAACTATAGGCTTGATATCGGGAGGTACCTCTTAACATGGTAGCTTTGTCTCCAGAATTGGATGTGCACGGCTTATTCCTGTATTGGACACTGGGGGTTTGGAAATAGGCCTATTCACTGTGGCATCTTGAAATACCACGTGGGCAGCATACTGTGAACCTTCGGTACCAGATATTGATGATTTGTCAGCATAGTCCGAGTTGTAAATAAAATGATCGGATCAATATTTGCAATCAAAATGCACTAATAAGTATAAAATTAAATGATTATCTATAAAGAAGACTGGTTTTATTGCATATTTTTTTTATATAGATTTTAATACAAATAACATATGCAAATAAACTTTTGACAATTTAAAACTGCATAAATAACGTTACATTTAAGTAAAATTGAAGCTGTCAATTCAGCATATCAACGAATCAAAGAATCAAAGGACTGAGCGGTATTAATGACAAATTGACCTTGTACATGCCGTTTTAAGGTCATTCTGACTTTGAAAAGAAACATTGATAACATAATTTATCATATACACTATATATATATTTATTATAAATGTATATTGTTGTTAAGGTAAATAAAAGTAAAAATTGTATTATGTCAATGGCGGCCATCTTTGAATAGATAATAGCACAAACGTGGCATGATGCTAGACAAGCACCTCGGTTTATTTGCATGTCTAAAAACCCATAAACTCAATTCCACTGAGAAACGCCCCCAACTACATTTTGCAAACGGGTTCACATACCAAGTACAGGACTAAATCATTACAAAGTACTTACTTGGGACATAGCCAAATTCATTTCTACACAGCAAGGGATTCGTGTATAACAACAAATGCAAGTGAAATATGTGGGAGTGGATAAAAAGTAAAGGGGGATATCAAGTGCATTTAGGACTGAGATAACCAGCTTCAATGCCTAGTTGCAAAGCTACAGTGCTTTGTTTGCTAGTCCACTCGGTTAAGTTCAACCAAGGAAATATTAGGAGAAGATACAAGGTAAGATACATCCATTAATTTCACATTGACGATACTAATTTAATAACACATAAGATTAAGCCTGACACGGCAGTGAAGTACTTCAATATCCGTAGAAGGAATTGGGCCTAAAAGTCAAAATAAAATATGCAAAAACATGTTTAAAGGAATTCCGTTGTAGTACATGATACATGTTTGCTCTATGTTTATGTAATGAACTGTTGTTAAAAATTAAAATTGCATGTCCATTTCCTGTAAACAAAAAACTATAACTATACTATTTATAAATTATCGTTTATATTTACCAGAAATACCTGTTGTGTAAGTATCCGTAGTAGGAGCTGGCCCTAAAAGCAAAAGATAAATTGCAAAAACATGTTTGATGGAATAAAATTGTATGGCATGATAATTTTTGACTGTTCATTTATTAGAATGTAGAATCTCGTATCGTGTGAACATAAAAAAGCATGCCCATTTACTAAATGCAATTATTATTAATATTTTTAGGAGCATACATTTAGCAGTGTTTGACAAAACATACATTCAGAAATAAAGTAGAAGATTTCCAAATCTTTTTCAACCCAAAATATGGATTAGATAAAATTTTCGTTTTTAACGTATTGTTTTCACAATCGCACTTCAATTTCAAATCATTCGCTGAATAAACTTCTAAAACACCCTCAGCAACAAGAGTGTCGATAAACTTAATGTTTTTATAAAAAAAAAATACTTGGAATAAGTCGGAATTAACAGCCAGTGGAGTGAAAATGATCTGAAGGTAAAATGTGTACATTGTGACCTAATTATGATGTTTTCCCTTAAGCTCTTATATTCATGCAGCATGCAGTTCACGAAGTTAGTTCTTATTAAACTTATTTATGTTTATGTTAACAAATAATGTATGGTACTCGTTAAAAGACAATTTAAAATATGTTATTAGTGTCACTTCCGCGAGAACATTTTCAAATAACAAAGGAACAAAAAGGTTGTAAATATTAATAAAGAGTATGGCACAAAAATGGGAAGGGGCCGTCCATAAAGTATTTCACGCTCCAGGTGAGGGGAGGGGGTGTAATAAAGTGTGACAGTTTGTGACATGGGGGAGGCGGAGGGTCAGGCCATGTGTGATGTCACACATTTATTAAAAAAAATATTTCTAATTTATTTATTATTTCTTCAGTAGAATTTTAAATTAATTTTCAAAACATTTGTGAAACATTTGAATTAGTTTTTTGTCAAAATAATACGAATTCCGTATCTCCTGAATGAGTTGTTCGATTTTTAATACCTTGGCTATTCTAGTATTAAAGTCGTTTTAATAATGTGAAAGTTCTTTTAAGTGAAATTTTAATACGGTTTAATAGTGAATTGTGTTTAGATTAAATTTGAAATATGTATTAATTAAACAAATATGTTCGAAAGTGTGAGTTTGTGACGTGCTTTGGGGGCGGGGGGGGGGGGGAGGTCCAAGATTGTGTGACAGTTTTCGACAGGTGGGAGGGGGATTTAAAGGGGCCTTTTTCACATATTTGGGCATGTATTGAAGTTTGTCATTAAATGCTTTGTATTGATAACTTTAAACATTGGATCTAAAAATCTACAATAAAAAATCAAGAATACATTTTTAAAAAAGAAAAAAATGTAACCCTCAACAGGGCTCAAACCACTGACCCCTGGAGTCCTGGAGTAAAAAGTCTCCCATTTAGACCAGTCGGCCATCCATGCTCTTACAATTAGTGATGTAGTTTATACTTTGTATAAGCAATCCTCGTAGTTTCACAAAATATAACGACAACAACAGAACTCTCCAAATTAATCAATCGTTTCGCGTTGCAACGCTTTATAATTTTCAGGTTTTTAAATCGTCAATAGATGCATATAGTGGCTATTTTAGAGCACGGTAAATGTTCAGTATTACTGTTTCCTCACAAATATCATAACTCAAACGAACATTTGCGAATCTGAAACAACTTTTTTTAATTTTGTCAATTTACCAAAACGTGAAAAGGCCCCTTTAAAAATGGTTTAAAAAAGCGTGACATACTTTATGGACGGCCCCGAAGGGGACACATATGTTTGACGGGTGGGGGGGGGGGACATATAATGGATGGGAGATGTATGCCCTTCCGAATATGGGCTTCAGCTGAATCCCTTTTTCCTTTGGTAGTATATTTTACCGATGATGGTAAAATACATGTGACTACGTTTAACTGTTGTAACCCTTTCAGAATGCATTTTAACGTTCGGTGTATACCTATACTAAGTGAACTAACACAACCAGTCGTATGTCATTAGTTGTGATCTAACCAATAAAATGACTCGCATGTTCGCAATAAAAGAGTAGACAATTGGATTATACTGCAACTGCTTTTTGCCAAATGTACACTTTGTTATGCCATGAGAAAAAAAAAACAAGTTCTATGCGAGAAAAAAGAAATCACGGGTAATATTGTTTTTTCTAAGCTTCTTTATAAAATATCAAATGCTCCATTTTGATTCTTCGCATCAATGGCATTCTTATATTCAATTGAAACCGGGTTACCACCAGGCCATTGACAAATGTGAAATGCAGATGGCATCGTGTGCAGTCGCTAGAAGTTTCCTTCGTGTGCGTGCATTCACCGGCAGCGTAGCATCCGGCGGTCTGAAACAGTTTATATTTCAACTGAATTTTATAACATATTAAAAGCAAGGAAACAAAACTGGTTCATGCCACCCAAAAACATTAAACAAATCGAACGAAATCGATAGATGCAATTGAAAGATCCAAAATTTCGCACGCAATTACTTTTCTAACTTTCCGTGAAACAGTATGTATTCGGTTTATTCAATATATACAATAAACAAACCGTCCATGAGTATACATGATCAAAACATAGTAACATATATAAAGGCCTGACATGTGATCAGTGTTGAAGTTCATAAGTTGATAAATAAAGTATCAATACATGAAAAGTTCTAGGACACATTATTTTTTATTACAACATTTAGAATCTATTTAACAATCAATGCTATAACGGTTACATCAAAAACAACAAAGACTATGAACCTATACAAACAAAGGGATTAGCAACCTCGCGATATCCCGTTTCAGCGCGCCAAATTAACCGGTGCGCGAGATTCGATAATCTCGATCGATAAAACGATTACTGTATCGGCCATGCGTCTAAGTGATGTCGATTGCGAGCGATTTCGCTCATTTACTGTGGTAGTTGTTTCGCAATATTCGACTTTTGTTGTTTAATAAACAAATACATATTCGTTCAATTTTGCCTTGTTTGTCTTGTAAATAAATAATTAGTAATATTAACACGCAGTATGCTACACGGAACCCAATTACCAGATGCGTTGACGAGTAACAATACCATTTGTTTCTCGGGGTTTCAATTGCCATTGTATTTCGCACGTATGTGCATGTAACAAAGACCGGTCTTTTAATTAGTTAAAAATGTTACTCTGCCATGTGAAAAATATCAACATTATCAACGCCTGTCAATTGCTTACACTTTAAAATGTATAATTGTTCTTTATCATCCGAGACAATGAGGGCCTGCCATTTTATTATTTTGTTGGACTCCTTTTGAACATGATATCCATTGTAGTACTGAAAGTTTTTTCGTGATTTCGTAATCAAGTATTGAACAAAAATTAGCAGAATTTGAAGGCAAGGCAATTCGGAAATAATCCAATGATTCGAGCCTTGCGAATTCGAGCCATCCGATAGAAATTTATATGAATATATAGCTTTAAATCATTGCCTTCAGGAGGTTTCGAGCCAACCAGAAATTCGAGTCAAGTGAGCCATTGGGTTTCGACAGCCAGATTAACATGTTTGTAAATAGCCCCAAAATCAAGTTCTCACAGAGTTTCTAGAAACAACTTCCCCACAAAAAGTAACAGACGCTTATCTAAATTAATTTAGTTAGAGATTGTTTTATTTACAAATCAGGATTAAGGTATAAATAAGACTAAACATTAGAAATTGAAGGTATAGCTTTTTATAACAGATCCTTATAAAAAGACCACTGACATATGCAACCAAGTGGTAAAATTGCCTCTCTTTGTTCAGCTGATAGTAGTTAAACAATACAAAATGACTAAAATTGTATTATCTCTGAGCTAATAAAAAATAATGCCTTTGCAATACATGCAATTTATTTGTGCACCACACATTGCATTGAAGTGTTACATTTGAAAAAAAAAACATGATTAATATAGGGCTAGTATTGATAGAGCCTTTCTAAAAAAGCTGTGACATATGTTGATCAAATTGATAGTGGTTACAAAATATAAAAAAAGGACTAAAATTGTATAATACTATTGTGTTTGAGCTAATAGAAAATTATGAATTTGCAAATAATGCAAAATTAAATTTGCACCATACAATGGATTGAAATGTAACATGTGTAAAGATACCAACATGATTAATATAGGGCTAGTATTAACCGAGCCTTTTGAAAAATGCTGCGACATATGTTGATCATATTGCTAGTGGTTACAAAATAAAAAAAGACTAAAATTGTAGTGTTTTTGAGCTTATACAAAATTATTTATTTGCAAATAATGCAAATTAAATGTGCACCACACAATGGATGGAAATGTAACGTTTGTAAAGATACCAACATGATTATTATGGGGCTAGTATTGACTGAGCCTTTCGAAAAATGCTGCGATATATGTTGATCAAATTGATAGTGATTACAAAATAAAAAATGACTAAATTTGTATGGTTTTTGAGCTAATACACAATTATGATTTTGCCAATAATGCAAATTAAATTTGCACCACACAATGGATTGAAATGTAACGTTTGTAAAGATACACACATGATTAATATTGGGCTATTATTGACTGAGCCTTTCGAAAAATGCTGCGACATATGTTGATCAAATTGATAGTGGTTACAAAATAAATAAAGTTCTAAAATTGTATTGCTTTTGAGCTAATACAAAATAATGAATTTGCAAATAATGCAAATTAAATTTGCACCACACAATGGATTGATGTGTACCGTTTGCAAAGATACCAATATGATTAATATACCCGGTAGGCCTAGTATTCATTGAGCCTTTCAAAAAAAGCTGTCACATATGTTAATGAAATTGATAGTAGTTACAAAATAAACAAATGACAACAATTGTATTGTCTTTGAGCTAATTCAAAATTATTAATTTGAATATGATGTAAATAAAATTGTCACAACGCAAAGCACTGAAATATTTCGTTTGTAAGAATACCTCCATGAATCGTGTGGAGCTTGATTTGACCGACCCTTTTAATAAAGACATGACAAACGTTAATCGGATTATGGAAGTGTTAACAAGTGTATTGAAATATCATCATTATCTGATATTTCAAATAAGCAATGTTTTCAAAGGCAAGACATATAAAAGTAAATAAACACATAGACGATTAGTATACAATTTTGAAAAACGCCAAGATTATAAATTGCATGTTGAGCTTGTTTTGACAAGTTTATTAAAAGACTCCCTTCAATGGCTTCATATTTAAGAAATAATGACTGGAGGTAGCAGATGTCTTTTTGTGCGGTCAAAATGTTTATCACAGTTTGTATCACAATGTTTTTATTAAGTCTTTGTAACTAAGCCGATTTTTATAAAGATAAAATCAGAATAACGCTATTTAATGCTAATACAAATGTAATAACGCAGAACAGTTTACTCTTCATGTTTCATTGTTTTATTTCGCATATTTTTGCGAAACAACCCACCTTTGTTTTTATAAGTAAATACAAAGCATTGTCGATAAAACATGAAACAATAATATGTCACAAATTCAACAAACCTTTTCTATGAATACTTCTTTGTTGACAACACTTGGTAAATTGGCAATCGTAATCTGACTGAATCGCTTTGTCAGATCTCGGTCTGTCAACATGGAAACTGTGAAAATTTGCCTCGTCGCGCGAGGTCTCGTTGGGTCGCAAGTCTCGTTTCCGTTTTGCGCGACAACGAGTTAGCTTGTTCTTCGGATCATTGCAGTAGCGCATCCCTTTGTTTGTATAGGTCCCTGCAAAGACGAATCTACTAGAGAGCGAAGTTTGGGTAATGCATTATATACAATTAATCATAATAATATTTATACAGGTTTCTTTGACTATATGCTTTATGTACATACATAGCTAAGTTTATGTTGGTACTTGTATTATCCGATTGCATTATTTCAATAAATTTTATCATGTTTGGTCTTTTCCAGTAATATTTATTTATATACAATTTCCTAATATCATCATATAAAGAGCATTCTAATAAAAAATGATATTCATCCTCAAGAACATTCCAATGTTGACATTTTCCATCTTGAAATGCTATGGCTTCAGGTTTGTGCCATATGCCTGATTCTATTTCTAATCTATGGAATGAAACCCTTAATCTACAAAGATCAGATCTAAACTTATTTATGCTAACATTTTTAAGTAAGGTTGCAATTCAAATTTACAAAACTGCCTGTTACTTATTGCTCTTGAGGAATCATTAAGTTCTGACATCCAATTTCGGATAAATGTATCATTAAATCTAGACTTTACCAAGGATAAAAAGCACTTTTCATCACCTACACCTTGGTTCAGCCATGCATTTTGAAAGCATAAGGTCTGCAACAGATTACATACAGATTTTGCCCAAGAATGTTTATTTGGTTTATTTATTAAATTCTCACACATGTGGCTATGCATACACTTTACATACTTATGATCTTCTAACTGTATAATTTTTAATCAATACCGTTTTACAATTATGGCTCTTTTAGTTATCAAGGATGTTCTTCCAAGTTCCCCATATACAAAATTATTTTCACGCCAAGTAGTTTTTTGCAAAAATTTAGGTGAACTCTTTCAAGTGCCATTGACTCGGTTAAGCCCCATATTTCTGACCCAAAATTTAAAAATGGTAAAACAAGATGATCAAACAACTCTAATTTGGTAAGTATTGAAATTATTGGATAATTTATTAAATATGAGTTAAGCTTAAAAACCTTTGAGGCTTATCCTGCAAGCGTTTCAAAGGTATTTGCAAAAGATCCTCCTGTGGTGAACATAGGCGGATCCGGGGGGGGGGGGGGGCGGACGTGGCGTACACCCCTCCAAAATCGCCAAAGTAAAGTCAATTCATTTGATATTTCACACTTAACTAGATCTAAGTCACCTATTTTTACTTGTCAAAGCCTGCAAAAACATTAAAATCGTGGAGCTTCCGGGGGGCCTCGCCCCCTGGACCCCCTAAACTTTAAACTATGCACTTTTTGGGCATTATAAAAATGTACTTTGATGAAAGTATATAAGGCGTGACATGCTCGAGAAGTGGTTGTCAAAGCCTTCAAAATCACTAAAATCGTGGAGCTTCCTGGGGGCTTCGCCCCCCCCCCCCCCCTTGGACCCCATAAACTTTAAACTATGCACTTTTTGGCATTATAAGAAGGTACTTTGATGAAAGTGTATAAGGCGTGAAATGCTCGAGAAGTGGTTGTCAAAGCCTTCAAAATCCATAAAATCGTGGAGCATACGGGGGTGGGGGGGGCTTCGCCCCCCTGGACCCCCCTAGCAGGGCTTTGCCCTAAACCCACCAGGGGCCCTAGCGGCCCTCTGGACCCCCAGCAAATCTTTCAATATCCCGCCCCCTAACCAGAAATCCTGGACCGCCATTGGTGAATACAATTCCTAAGTATCTAAATGATTAAACAATTTCTAATGCTTGGTCTTTGTAAAAAATTTATATCCCTCTTAAGTTGTCCTTCTTTTTTAAAAACCATAGCCTTTGTTTTATTTGTGTTAACACATAATTTCCACCTTTCACAATATTCCTCTAACAAAGACAAACCTTTAATTAATTCTTCCTCAGTTTCTGCCATAATTACAATGTCATCTGCATATAACAAGAAAAATAATTTTAGCATATCGTATTCATACACCTTGTATCTATATCTTACCGTTACGTGTGTGTCTTGATGTTTTTCTGTATATCCGTTCTGACATTGACATGTTAAGTCTCTGCATGTGGAAAATGCACCCAAACAATCTTGAGCGGTAGTGCATTCATCTTGCAAATTGTGTTCTGATCAAATGAAGAAAGAATTGTATTACAACCGGGGGACGTCAGTGAATGTGTACAACAAAGACAACATATAAACTATACAATAACATACTATTTTGAAGAAATATATAATTAAAGTGATGTTGAACACTCCTGCAGTCACCTAAAGTTATCCATACATTGGCCACCGCAAACGCATCATTCGAGCTCTGTGTGTATTTTCCATCAGCAAAATTGTCTGAGATGCAGCGCGACTGTCGCTGCTGATTGGCTTCCACAGCCTTAGCGTTGTGTTTGAATATGCGAATACGAGTCCACCATACGTACAGGGAAGAACGCGAGCTTGTCTATATCCCGATATAGAACCGCTTGCTAGAAATCGGTATGTATTATTGGGTCAACTGCGAGCAACAGCCCAGTGGATTTTGGATAGATCTCTTATAAATATATTAATATTAAACAACATTGATATTATACATATAGTGTATAACATACATTGTTGAGAATACCGCTGTGATTTTATCCATACTCTGAATGCTGATTAATTGAAACCATACACAACAAATCCGTGGTTCAGACCCACTTCGTCGGTGTTGGCAAAATCAAACCCAGAGCCTAAAAGTATGAATATGCCATTGTCACTGAATTCGTTGTTTCTTCAAAATACCTTATCGATACAAAACTATTCATTAAGAATCGCAATTCGTACAAATTCGTTTTTCAAACGCTTATTTAGTTAAAATATTTCAGACATTAACTGTTATTACATTACTGTTATAAACATTAAAGTATACATATTGCATCGGTCAATCTTACCAATGGCGTCAAACAACAAAGAGTGATTCGTCAATGAGAGATAATCAAGCCTGGTCCGCACAACTGCAAGGCTGGGATACGTTCCAAAGTCGTGATTTACCTCCACGAAACAGTCTTCTGTAATTTGTTACGACATGGACTTTTCGCATTTCATTGTCATTGTTTTCCAATAATTGTATTGAACATATTGTGTTATGAACGACACAAAATCAAGTTGTTCCGCATCTGAAGCTGCTGTACAGCGCTAAAAGCCATTATTCAATTACATACATGTAAAGAAAATACAGTCGTTAAAAATTCTTCTTACATTAATATAATTACCCTAATAATTGGCAAATTGTAACTTATGTATTAACGTGGTCCATCAAATGGTTTAAATTCAATATTTGTTTTACATGCGATTTAATAAGCTTAAAAAATGTGATATAGATCAGGAAAAATGTAATTAAATGTGTCCGTATACCACGGATGCTTAACCCCCCCCCCCCTCCTCACGGCCCCTAAATATTTCATTTTTTTCTATATAATTTTTCCCACGCATTAATGAAGTTTCGTCTCTCTGACAGCAAAAGGTTTGCATTTACGCTGGACACAAGCTCAAAATTGTTTGATAAAAAAGGCATTATTCTGGTTGTGTGGAAATAATCGGAATCAAAAGATGGATGTGCGCAACTTCACATTATGATTAGTATTTCTATAAAGTATCAGTTTTTCTAGTAGCATGACTTTATTTACCAACGCGCGACATGAATTAAAATGTAATACTAGTAATTAGTTAATTAGATTTTTGTTCTATGAAATCAAAAAACATACGAACAAAAATATGGAGGTGCGCACTTCCGTACGAAGGTGAATATTTTTGTAAAACCTTAGCCCTCCGACAGCATTACTTTTTGAGTAATACGAGCGATACAACAATCCGACGGAAGAGTATTTATCCCCCCCCCCCGGCCTCATCCGCAAAAGATAACACAAAAAGTTAATCGTGAATAAATTACGATAAGCTGTCAAAAAGTCCTTATGAAACACTGTAAACACTTACCGTATCGACATCCTGACTTAAGGGTGATGTTACCAACGTGAAAATCACGTTCTGGAAGAGACTTGGATTTCCACGAGAAAATACGAACATAGCCAACGTCGCTTGCTTGGGAGTTTGGTCCAACATATTCGTAATTATTCACTGAAATGATACACCGGGCGAGTTTTGACAAAACTAAAACCTTCAAGAATAAAACATGACTAATAATAGTGATCAATGTAGTAGTGTCAATAATCAAACCATTTGGCTTCATTTACATTTACAAGTATCGCAATTAAAAAATATACTTAATATAGTTACCTGTTATTTTCCAATATGTACACGTGCAAGATCCTAGCACTAAAACCCATCTCAACTAATAGGTTGGACTTATTTTATATAAAAAAAACATACGGATACAAATGTTGGCATATGTTGCGATCCGTATTAAAATAACGCACAATAACAAAAAAAGTTATGTAAAAAAGTAAAATCTACATACTAGTTAAAATTTCTTTCCCGGGCACATTTTCATTACTCGACATGGTGGTGACCACGACGAAATCTTCGTCCGACGAAATCTTCGTCGAACAAGTACGAAACTGCTCCGTAATGATCGTAAATGTCGTCGTCACGCGGAACCTCGCCTGAAAAAAAACGCATCTGCATCCTTCAACAATGTCTTTAAAATTCTTCTTTGTTTAAAATTTGTGAAAGCAAATTAGTAAAATGTAAATAAACCTTTTTAACACATCAACTATTAAAACATTCACGAGCACACGCGAGATTGGCCTCGGGCAGCGTCGGAAGCACGATGTAGTTCTCACGAGCTGTACGAAGCCAATCTCGCGTTCGCTCGTTAATGTTCGGATATCGTTGCGAGAAATTCGCTTGGAATATATTGTCACAAAAAATCGGACATTTTGTATCTCGTTAACAGGGTGCAGGATTACGTGACTTTTTGGGGTTCCATCTTTTAACTTTACTGGATTTTAAGACGACGGTAAGTGGTGCTTTATTTCAAATAACTTTTTAAAACAAGTTTTCTTAAGAATTTCAACTAGTGCATAACAGACATATTTTTATGCTGCTTATGGCAATGTGAAATACATCAGAATAAATTACTTCATTCTACTAAGCATGTGTTCTTGTTCAAAATTCCATTTTTACTGCAGTCACGCAACGGGAAATTTTGTCACCAATTTCAGACGTATTCAATGCTTTAATCTTATACCTTAAGATATCGGTACAAACTGCAAGAAAAGCCGTCTTTTATTCACAATATAGATTTTTGCAAATTCATTTCAATAACTTGAGATATTTGCAAAAATAACTTCTTAAACGTTATGTTCGCATTCTGTCCAGCCCGTGTGTAAACCCCTGAAAACCCCGTTGATTCTGCACCCTGTTAAATCTCTGTAACCAGACCACATCTAGCGTAGAAAATTCGGCTATTGCAATAGGGAACACTGATTTTTATACGGATTCACTTTGTTTTACGAAATATTTTACGAAATATTCGTTGGTTTTGAGTATTTATGTGTATTTAAAATCGGTATAAAACGTTTTAATTTTGCTTGACAATATGATGAACAATAAACTGAAACCGGAAATGAAACACATTTTTCAGATCAAAACAAGGATTCTAGTTGCGTTGCTTAACTAGTTTCTTACTCACCCATTCCATTGAACACAAAATCCTTATTGGAGCCATCGGGAGGTTTTGCCTGGACCTGCAATAAAACGTATACCTCGCTCAGACCATGAGGTACCTTAAGCAAATCATTATCTTTGCGCACTGAGATATATAGCCAGTCACTCACGAAGTCAGGGCGCCACATTTGTCTTCCTACAAAAATTAGCAGTTTTGTGTCATAACGGAAAACTATGGTTGTTGTGTTCAAGCACAAATACACGAACAACACGCGATTGCTGTTATCAAATTTAGATGATAACATAGTAAGAATCAAATAAACTGTTTAAAATTAGCTCATTTTCTGTTTATGATTGCGATTATTTGTACTGAATAAATGAGGATTTGACTTGTGTTGGATTGAGTAAAAAGAGTATGTGATTGTTAAATATAATTTAATTTTATAAGTGTTGAACATTATTATTTTATATTTTTTCTTTCACAACATTAAAAAAGAGAACACGATGCCAATCTGATTCTTTTATCTGTAAGAAAAAAAATCACATAATACATTTAGATATAAAAATCGGAAAATCTGCCTGACAACGTTTGATGTTGTGTTGTATAATAAATATATGCTTAAATACACACAATGAAATTAGAAAATCTACCGATAAAATTTCCTACTATACCTGCACTGATCATGTTGATACTACAGAGTATAAACCCACATGATAAGAAAAAACTACGCAGCATCCTTACAGTTACGAACATGGTGGTTCAATTAATCTGACAACAAATCGTTTTATGATAATTTGAGATGTTAGATAGTGGTAGTTATGAAAATACGTGTCGCGAAATAAGGACAACCCAGCCAACAAACCTATATCGGGCCGCCGTTTGATCGGCCCGATATCGGCAAAATTATTTATCGGCCCGTCGTCGGCCCGATATCGGCAAAATGGCTTATCGGCCTGCCGTCGGCCCGTCGTCGGTTTTATGTAACACCCTCAATAATACCACAAATACAGCACTTTGCCATGTATATAACAAACAACACTGATTTATCTTATAAACATTTACTTTGAAAAGGCATTATGTCATAATAACATTAAAACAACTATTTTATTTATTCACTTACATGATTATTTTTATTACAATGAAGTTTTTCTTTACCATATAAGGTTTATGGTTTATTACAAATTCTACCAAGAAGGCCAATAACCCAAGTGGACAAAGTTTTACATCTGTGTTTACAAATAGAAAACATATGAACACACATACATCATACATTTGCGTTTACAATTTAAATATGGCAACTAAAATCTTAACCAAATAACTAAATTATCCTCAGAATGTACTATGGACAAACAATTGAAAGTGGAGTATTACAATTTGATAATTTTAATGACAGTGTAGGATATCAATTGTATTTCATATTTAACATACATTTCAATGCAATCACAGATAAACAGTTTTCTTAAATTATCTGTTATTTCAAAGAGTCTTAATAGAAATACATAGATGAAGAAATGTTACTTATTCTGTACCATAATTCTTAAGGGGTAAAACAATATACAGATTATGTATTATATTATACTTTATAGTAATTACATGTTTATAAACTGATGGTAATGCCTTATTTTAGACTACCTATTCTATACAATCGACAGTGGTAAAGCAAAAAAAAATATGATAATATCCAATAAATAAAATAATCGAAATCATTTAAATGTAGTCTATTAACGCAACGTTTAGACTGTCTATCCTTAACGAAACAATAAACAGTCTTGAGGCTTACTACACTGCAATTCAGAAGATAAGATTAGAACATAGATTATATAAAATCCTTCTTGATACAGGTGTTTAAGTATAATTGACAGCAAGTATGTTTTTACAGTTTTAAAAACGCAAACAATCCATAAAGTCCACATTGGGTCCCACTTTATAATGTGTAAGTAACAACATTATGTATGCTGTACATAACAAATACAATTACAGTAACAAGAAGATATATGCGGTACAAGACACATCAGAATACATTAAGTTGATGGTACAAAGGAATAATGTGATAGAACCTGAAGAGTGATAAATATAACAGCCCAATTGTTTTTATTAAAGTAACATTACTACTTAAAATCAACGACAATTTCGTACAATATTTTTTAAAATAAACTTAACCAATTAAAAATTAGTGTTCCTTATGGCAATTGCCGAAATTTCAACGCCAGATGTGGTCAAGTCAAATAGATGTTTGTAGATACACAATGCTCGTTGTTTTTCCATTTTAATTTCCCGCAATGATATCTAGTCATACGACACATGAACACTAACATGGTGTTCGTGTGTCGTATGAATAGATATATTTGCAGGAAATTCAAATAGAATTAATTGTGGTCACAAGTAAATAAAAACGAGCATTTTGTATCTACAAAAATCTATGTAATCATACCACATCTTGCGTTGAAATTGTGGCTATACCTATATGAAACACTGATTGTTTAGGTGTTGATTTTATTTGACGAAATACTTTACGAAATTTTCGTTGATTTTGAGTGTTATAGAGACTTTTATAGCCCATTAATTGATGTAATTAGCTCGATAAATGTGTACATATTTGGTCTTTGTCTGTAATACAATTGAATATATTTAAAAAACATAATTTTGATCTCAGTTCCATATATACCGGTAATTTACATTCAATAATAAAATTAAACTCATTTTCGAGTTTACAACAAATAAATACACTTTCTTTGATCTAATGGAATAGACACAGGTCTAGCCATCTACCTGTCTCAATATTTAATCTATATGATAAAATGCATATTTTGATAAACTTAATCGAAACTTTTTTACATGTCAGACAAATATTCAGGTATGGTTGAAATTGAAAAACAGCAATATGTTGACACAATGTGCCTTCTTTAGGCAACAACAGGATTAAATACAAAAAGGAACAAAAACAATCCTGCTGATATATTAAAAATATTAATTTTTAGCAGTTTAAAAGTAACCTATAAAACATACTGATGTATAAAATGTGTAAAAAGGCGACTGTATGTAACTAAGTATAACACACAGCTTGCATGAAACAGGAATTAAGGACAATTAATTTTAACAAAGTGTACATAATAAGCATAAAAATGCACTTTTCACCCACAATCTAATCTCAACTACCTATTTGGAACAATATACAGCCAAAATGGGCAGGGCTAACTCTGCCATTCACCAAATTTAGCCAACGACTGCAAGTTGAAACATTTTGTTTAAGAAATTTATATTTGGCTGCATCATTTTTCTTCATTAAAACCCATTTATCATAAAATAGCAAAAGTTACAAGATTGTATAATATAAATTGATGCAAATTTGGCTAAAGAAAGGAAAGCCTTAAGGGCATTGTTCACAGATTGTCAAAATGACACTATATGGCGTAGACTGATGATGGAAATAAAGTTTAGTTTATGAATAGTGATCATTTGAAATTGATAAAATTATAAAGTGTTACACACTCGAAACTAGTGTTACACACTCGAAACGATTGAATATGTTGGAATAGCTTGTTTCTGTTAATTCCGTTAAAAATTTGTAGAGTAGCTAGTTTCTGATAATTCCTTCAAATTGTGTAACAACAGTACACGTACATCACTTATATAAATAAAGTATTAAAAGCAAACTTTGTATAAAAGTCCAGATTGCCGAGTGGTAACAGCAATAACTGTTTAATCAATATAATGACATACAATGGTTCGAGTTCCGATAACGGCAAACGTTGTTCTTAATACTTAACTATTTAAAATTTAATTCATGTTATTATATTAACTTAACGCCTAAATATTTAAGAATATATATATATAATAAAACAAAGGCAGTCTTATTTTGAGGATGACACATTAAAAGTCATAATTTAAAGTGTATAAGGTAAGATTAAAATTGTAAACCTTATAAGTTGTAACTATTAACACGATTAACAGTCATATAGAAAGTTAACTAATCATAAAAATGTTTTTCTGATGTCATCGTCGAAGGCTTGGTGCACCCTCCCTCATGGCAGCCACTGGCATTCGAAGCAATGCTTTTATGAAAAACTCCATGTAACTGTTTGTGTTCAGAAAGACTTGCTTGACGGCTCCTGAAAAGTACAAGTTTAGGTTTATTATTATATGATCATTTAAATACATGTGCTTAAATATCCCAAGATTTTTAATTTATAAAACATGATGTTCGCTTACTTTTTCATGGACAAGTATTATTGATAACTTTTGAAATAAACAGTGCTATTTAATTTTGATTATTGTTTTTAAAACCTCAAATATTATGGCAGTTTAATTCATATAGTCACCAGAATAACACATTTTTTTAAATTATCTGCATTAAGTATTGCACTACTGCTGACTAGTATTTTATGTTGTTATAAAAGTGTACTTTTTACGTAATACAAATAGCATGTTAGCAACCAAAGAAAAAAACTTCAGGAATAGTACGTAACTTGGAACTATCGTGGGTGGTCTGTCAGAAGACAACCTTGCCGATTCCCCACGGCATTAGAAATGTGGTTTGGCTGTTGAGGGCTGGGTCTTGTCAACAATAGTGGTGAATCTTTCAATGAAACAACGAAACACAAATATTCTTAATTCGTACAAATAAATTTAAACTGTATACACATCCAATTTAAGTGAGTGTACAAGTAACAAAAACAGCAAAGTATGAGCGCGCGGTAAAAACTACCTCGCGAATATATATTACGAATCGATAATTCAAATTCTTCATGTACCATCACGTTATTTACGAACAAATCTACATGTTCGTAAAAAATTAAAGTTAATTATATATTATAATCAACAAATACTAACTTGAACTTTAATGAAGATCTCCGAAACAAAACGCAAGACGCAATGTTTGTGTTCGAACGCCTCATTTAACTTGGCCGCCAGAAAATTTCCTTAACCGAACGAAATTATCGTTTTTAAACGAAAACATTTACAACCACAACGGGCCGTTGTCGGCTCGCTATCGGCAAAAACAAGCACAAGTTGCATATTAGTTATTGACCATATTTATGTTTTATGGTACGAATATATGTATTTTGTAATATTTCATTAAACACGTTGCCTGTAAAATGACTTTTTTGGTAGTTACAAACATCGGGCGGCGAAACAGATTAACATCGGATAGACATCGTGCCGATTTTCCGATATACCGTTTTGCTACCGATATCTATCCGATAGTGGTGTGCTGGCTGGGAACGCCTTACCCAGGGTTACTAACATTGCACAAGTTTACAGTTTATCTACTTGTAAAATCATGTAGTGTTCACAATGATGAGTAACATTGCCGATACTGCGATAAACCTTATATCATTTGAATACTAACTAAGTTAAAGAAGGTATATCAATAAAAATTCAAACTATGATATTGTTTTCATGAAGAACTCAAACAGTTTACTACATTTTTCGTTTTGCATCCTTATATGGTTAAATAAATTATTTGGATTTTTAGTTTCCTGTCTCTTACATCATTTCGTACGTCAATCTCAAAATAACGTGAAATTATATTTTACACCAAATTGTACACCTGTAAATCAAAAAGTTATCTGGACATGATTAATTTGAAAAATGCACTTTGTTCAAATATATACAGAGCTCCATATAAGGATTTAGTCTAAAGGGTATTTCACCCCCTGATAGTATTGTTAATGCGTATGTTACTCCTTTATTTCAGCCATAAAGGGTATTTATATAGGAATATCCTGCCACAACCCGTATTCGACCGCTTCCTGTTTTCGACCGGCCCCGATAAATTATCATGCATAAGTAAAACAAGAGAGTTTCCGGTCGTCGCGCGCAGGTTTTGTTTACAAGTGTCGGTGAAATGTCATCCAGGTTTAAATGACGTAAAATGGAGATCCGACAGGTAAAATTGTTTCACTTTAATATCAAATGATGCATTTTACGTAGTTTTTTCTAATCTCTAATTATCTCTAGCTTCTAGAACGGTTTCACACGCTTTAAACTTTACCGATTTTCTCTCTCTCGTAACGAAGGTGTTTTACATATTCTCCAGGGCCACCTAGATTTTCCTTTGGTAGTAATAGTATAGGTGTATTTTCCATTTCCATTGAAAACTGAAAAAGTAAATGGCGTGTTTAATATATAAATATTATTTTCTGTTATTTATATTATTAAATGCAAACCGAATGAATTTCAAATGACGATATGAACAGACTTTCTTTAAAAAATATTCCCGCAGGTTGCTTAAAACGTCCCTTTTTTGATCCACAAACATAATGGGCCGCCGTTTTTATTACAAGCTTATTTTGATTGACTTACTTTTGATCCAAAGATTAACTTGCACTAAAAACTTAACTTGATTATTGCTTAAACCAGTTACGCACTTTAATCGATTTAAAATACGTACCGAGATTTGTTTTGCGTTTTGTTACGTACTGGGCCGATTTTTAATGCGTTTTTTTTATTTTTTCAATGCGTAAATACGCAGATACGCCTCTTATCTGGAGCTCTGAATATATAGGTCTTTCGAATTTAAAGGACAACTAAACTGTTTATAATATACTTGAATATTTCAATGATTATTCGCACACATTTCAAACTTGTATAATTATACGTGGGTATTCGGGTAGTGGCAGAGAGGAGGGTACTTATTACTTGCTGCCATACGTCGAACGGCGACTTACATCCAACCAACCTGTATATACCAAGCCAAAATAACCGTTTTTACGTGCTAAAAATAAATAAAAAAGAACAGATTACCGGCAGAACTACTAAAACACACACACAATAAAAGTGTGTGTATTGTGAATGATTTTAATGACTCTCACTAGAGCTGTGAGTCAAGCCATTATTTCAGATTTGAGTGAAATTTGACAAGAAATAAGACTCAGAAATAAGAATAAATGAGGTCAAAACGAAATTCCATTTAATATATCGTTCACATCTAACGTCTTGTTTAATTTACCGTAACAATACACAATCCTTTTAATATTTCGGCACAAAGTAGTTATTGACGTATTCATTCGATAATTTAAGCATACATTTGCGGGTGATTATAATACACGAAATGAATGAAGTTCTTGGCCCGTCGATGTCTTGGTAAATTATCAATATTGAGAGTGAATTGATAGTAAAAGTGTCATTTTTGTTGTTTTATTGTTTTGTTTGTTACCGCTCTTTTTATTTTTCCATGTGGTGGGTTTATCGATAATTCTATTTTTATTGTCGTGAACCATACTGTAATGACAGAGGGGGTAATCACGTGACAAACAAGATGGCGACGTCCATGCCGAAGCCAATCTCCACGCAGATTTGTCGTTCCTTGCTCTCACATACAACTCTGTGAAAGGCTCAGCACGCCATTTTGTCTATAAAATAGCTAAAACCGAACAAACGCATTCAATGTATATTTGATTGGATATTTAAGATCGCATGCATTAAATTAAGAAATGTGACTTTTAAATTAACGATAAATCCGGCCAAAACTTGCGAGTTTTAATGCAACTCTTTGGAACTATTTTATTGCCCTTTTACGCAGATGGAATCATTCCACGCACTTTACAAATGTAAACAATTGAACATAATGTTTATTGAGTGACTTTAGGAATTGCTTTGACGTGTGTATGTATGTTGGTTTCTTAACATCAAAAAACCATATAAATTTTATAATAATGAATTAAGACTGATATAAGATATCATGGTATGAGATGGTTTTCTTTAATGCAGTGAATGCAATGTAACCGTCGTGCAAGATATAGTTAAGTATACTGTAACCTTATTGATGAACGCTTGGTATGATCATGACATGAATGAGACGCTTTCATAACAATAGTCTGTTCTGAGCCCAACACAGAGGTGAATGTAATGTAACCGTCGTGCAAGAGATTGTGCCGAAGCAGGTATTTTTCGTCGTTTTATACCCTGTATTACTTGTATTTTTTTTTTTATTCCGCTCACTTTCCAGCCAAATTTGGAAGAAAGTTACTGGCTTTTATTTGATAGTAATATTCGCTCTATATCTCGACTTTACTCGGTGCGAAATTTCTTAGCTCGATGACATAATTAGCGCTCCACTAAGAATATTTGCGGGGAGTAAAGTCGAGATATAAAGCGAATTTAAATACGGAATAAACGCTTATCACTTTTTTACTGATATGACTGGAAAGTGAACGTCATTTAAAAAATAAACAGAAGTGATAAAGGGTATAAACGGCGAAAAATAACCGTCTCAGTATGGACGTCGCCATCTTGACTATCACGTGATTACCCCCTCTGAAAGAAAAACTTCCCAAACTTTAAATATAATAGTCATTAAGGCCAACAACTGTCAAAATATAGACGAAATAGTGATGGTTCTTGCACTGCGCTTCGAATAAATAACACCTGTCATTCTAAAAAGTTTTAACTGTATACCTCTTAAAGATCTCCAGATATGCTCTGAAGCTAAAGCACTTTACGGATGTGAACTATGTAATACATACACGAAAACGGACATTAAAAGACTTGAAGTAGCACACAGGTTTTGCGTTAAACACATACAGTCATTAAAATTGTCTACCAGCACTGACTTTTCACTCGCAGTTTTAGATATTCAATCGCTCGAAATACGTGGTGACGCAAGAAAACTTATATTTTTGGACAGTTATGCGGTCTTCCGTGTAGATACTTAGCAAATAATGTGTTCCTGAATAGACTGGCGCGATTTCTTCAAAATGATCTTCAAAGCCAAGGATTTATCCCAGATATACTTTAGTATTTAGGTTACTTCGTAAGTACAATCTAAATGAATATCTAAATATGTACTTAAGCAATGGGACCTTTGTGTCAAAAATGCAGTGGAAGAGCATTCTCCGGTGACATGTGACAAACCCATCCAGAGAAGCAAGGTATTCGGAAATATGCACTTAAATACCTGGCTTGTCCGCCATAATGCCGAAGTACGGTAACCCATATGTGCCTTATGCAATCTCGAAATCCCATCCAGAGTTGCTGCCCATAGTGAACTTAGTGAATAAAGCGACAGGGGGCATGTTATCGAGATTACACGCGGAACAGTGTAACAAGTCAGGGACCTATACAAACAAAGTTGTTTGTATAGGTCCCTGAACAAGTGCTCAAGATGGTGTGTTTTTTCTGCCCTTATAATAATCCCCACATAACACACATGATGGCACTCGTCATTCGATCCACGGAGCGTATATTGACAGGGGTTGAATCGAGTATTTGACCCTTACTATAGTAAATTCAATTTTATGCAAAAATTAATCATCCGATGTTATTGGTTTATACGTTATCTTGTTGCTTATTAATTCCTCTTTTAAAAAAAACACAACTTTTAGTGGTATTTCCGTTGTTATTAATGGATTTAAAGCGCGTCAAACACAAAAAATAAACATTTTATGTTTTACCCCGCGCGTTTAACCGTGTCGTAACTTAGTCACGTGACCAGTGGCTATCGAATAGCGTACATCGAAGCGCCGAGGTTATACATTTTGATGTACCCACTGACTAACGTCTTTTTTTAAATTACACTTTCATTTCTCGGCCTATTTTGACAAATAATATATCATTAGAAATCCTACGTTTTGTAGTGTTCAGATTTATAAATATATATAAAGTTTTTTTCTTCTGATTTGGGCAGCCCGGCGAGTTATAACTTTAACTTTTGCAAATATCATACCGTTTTAGAATCTAGATTTACGGTTAACATGTTTGTACTTTATACCGATTTGTAGCGTTTATATTTCGAGTTCAGTTTTTAAAACTACATCTTGCTTTGGAGAATAGAATTCTGTATACGATAGAAAAAAGGTTTTAAAAATGAAAATAAATAAGGAATAAAGGCGTACGAAAGTAGCGCGCGATCATAATGCCCCGAACGTTTCGAGTTTTAGAATCTAGGTTGACATGTTCGTACTTTATACCGATTTGTAGCGTTTATATTTGGAGTTCAGTTTTTAAAATATCATCTTGATAAGGAGAATAGAATTATGTATACGATAGAAAAAATGGTTTAAAAATGAAAGTAAGTAAGGAATGGAGACGGAAGAAAGTAGTGCGCGGTCTTAACGCACCGAACTGATGCTACGGTCTTGGCGCGTATGCTTTTGCTTAGATTATTATATTTTTTATGGAATAAATTGAAATATTTTGTTCTAGAAACATATCAATTAAGCTAATTATTATTGAAGCATAATAAATTAACGATTACAGCTCTTGTTTATAACACAGACAAGGTGTTAATTTTATGATGAGACAGCGTATACATAGCGGACCCTCTTGGTATTTATGTATTTTGAAAAATAATTGATATTCTTAGTAAATTTTGTGATTAAATTAAATTTGAGCTCAAATTGGTATACCGGTTGACGTGCATTAGTGTACAATAGAGTGAAAAACCTTAACTGCATTATTACCTACAGTGAATCTGATATATTGAACTATTAAAATTGATCAAACTGATTATTGGTTTTGAAACAGTTGAATGAACAATATATTGAAGGGATTAGTAATTGGATAGAATACTGCTCTGAATAAAGAGAAGTTGGGTTGATATAATTGATGAGGTATATTGAAGATAAGAGATTTGATTGATTGTGTATTGTGAACTGAATTTGAAACTGAAAGTATAACTTGAATTAACCAGTACTTGTGAACTTAGAGTGAGTTTACATGCATTTCCTGAAGTAATTGTATGTATATGTGTCATATAGTTAAGGTGCCACTTGAGAGAAAGGTATATTTTACCTATATTGATATGATATAAATAAGAGATGTATATTATACAGCATATAAGTATAAGGTATGCGTATACATGTATCAATTATGTCTATTACATGATTGTAAGGATTGTTCATCTTGCGTGCTTATTGTAAACCGTATTTAATAGTAACAGCAATTGTAACCGTGTTGCTCCATATATCACTAAGGACTAACCAAGAACCCACCCCAACCGATAGGATTTCTTTCCTGACTTATTATAAAAGGACATAATAGAGTAATTACTATCCCGGTTACAAATGTGACCTTGTGAATTGAAATGTGAAACTAAAATGACAACATCCTGAAGGGATTTCTTCAAGCAAAAAACAGCAATCCAATAAAAATATTAATAAAACTGTCTGGAGGAGAAACAACATTTTCAAATACTCGCAAGCCATCACAAAAAGCAGCTGCACCGAAACAGGCTAGCAATAAAATTCCTATTGAAAATACAATTTTGATGATCCAGATAGCCAATTTCGTATACGAAACTAACATTTACAGTGCCTTTACATTAGATATGTATCGCTACATGTACCAGAACATGCCAATTCGAGGTTGTTTAAGACTTATTGGGCGTATAAAACGCTATTCCTTTTCCCGTGCGTGCTCAATATCAGGTTGTTCAACAAATTGTCGGTGTGGACATGTGCGTGCTCAATATCAATCGTCAAAACCAATCGAAACTCAACTTAACCTTGAAAATAACGCCATGAGCAATCGAGCTATCCATTTTCTGTCAACCAAAATGCGTGCACATGAACAACTGGAACTAAAACAGTGCTAATTAGTGTGACAACAGTGATATTATTTTAGCCCGTGTTCAATGTCAATTGACGGTTCAGGAAATCGCGAAATATTCCATGACTTATCTCCATACTGAGACCAACCAGAGGAAAACGGTTGATACTCGCCGAAACCGCTTCCAGCTGGTCCTATGAGAATGTCAGACGTTTCCACCCCAAACCGTTTCCTCTCAAAACGTTTCCCAACGATAATAACTAGTTATTTTGAAAAGCACCCGTAACCTATTCAGCCCCTAGTGTCGTATAAAGTAAGTAAGTAAGTGAGTAAGTTGTTTATTATCGTGACATGTGCAATATAACAAAACATCATATTAATATATATACAAATATGCTTTGCACCCGAACCGATGGGCTTATAAGTCACCAAAACAGAAAAAGTAAGTAAGAATATTTCAAAATATGTACAATAGCACCACATACATTGGTGCATGTGAATAATATATAACAAATATGAATATGAAAGAAAAATTGTGTACAGGAATTAATGACTCATTAGGGACTATTCATAGATAACAGTTCGTCGTTTTAAATATGCTTTTACAATAAATTTAGCCAGTTTTCGTAGAGACATAAGTAAATTAAGTTAACTAGTAGAATTGTGGTTCGTCAGCTCAGGTGCTATATCTGCCAAGTGTATGTGCCGTAAATCATTGTAAGTATCACATTCAAACAGAAAGTGTACTTCATCTTCTATACTATCAGCGTGGCACAATCTACATGTCCTCTGTTCTAAAGGTTCTCCTGCAAATCGTCCAGTTTCAACTCGTAATGGCAGTATACCCATTCTTAATTGGCACAACATTAATCGTTCATTTTTTTTAGGTTGAGTTCAATGTATTCCTCTGTCTTGAATGTACTCTTAAAAAGTCGGTAAGTCCTTAATTTAGGAACATGCTGAATATCCTGGCTTCATTTATTGGCATAATAAAGATGAGTCTGATCTTTTGCTTGTGAGAGATTTACCACTGTTTTATTTTCGAAATTGTTTGCGAGACCGATCGTACTGAGTACCATTTTCAAATCTTTTGTCCAGTTATTTTTTTCCGTGTGACTATTATAGTCAGCAATCAACACTTTCTTGGTTATTCTGTGATCGTCCATTTGTACGAGCTTGTTCCAGTACCGTATCATGGTAAGCCAACGTCGGTATACACTTGGAATCCATCCGGTGTCTCCGATTATTCCGAGAACTGGCGTGAAACGGTGAACACCGAGAAAATACCACATGGCTCTGTACGTGTTGGACGTTGTCAATTGGTTGATACTGTTTATATCCCCAAACTGAAGAGCAGTAATCAAGAATTGGTATGACACAAGAGCTGTATAGTTTATCAAACGTTTTGAAACCTGCAGATGATGCACTTTATTAATAATTCCACCTAATGCGCGTCCAGCTGCTTTACCTATAGTGTCACAATTATGGGTATAGTCATTTTTCTCGTGGAACAGTATACAAAGGTACATGTATCTGTATTTGTCGACTGTTTCAAGAATAGTGTCTCCTATTTTGAAGGTAAACGAAGTTCTTTGTGTTCTACCTTGACGAAAATGCATGCATTTGGATTTGTTGCTGTTTATTAACACTCTCCAACGCTTATACCAATTATGCACTGTGTCAAGCATAGTTTGAAGTTTTTCTTCCGAGTCGCTCATCAGCACTATATCATCTGCATACATCAGAATTGACAGTTTAAGTTCTTCAACCTTCATACATTTGTCAAGGTCATTTACCTCTTTCACAAGGTCGTTCGCGAAAATTGCAAACAAGGTCGGCGACAGGTTGCAGCCTAGTTTTACGCCAGTTGCACAATCAAACCAGTCGGTAAGTTTATTGTTGATGCGTATAGTTGATACGGTGCTTGAGTATATATTCTTTATAGAGTTGTATAGCTTTCCGTCGATTTTGTTCAAAAGAAGTTTATTAAGTAACATATCCCGATCTATGTAATCAAAACAACGGCGGAGATCTATATAGGCTGTGAACACTTGTTTATTGTTCTTTATTATACTGTTCAACGTAAACACATGATCCTCACATGACGTATATATGCGACCAAATAATCTACAGTGGAGTTCCTAGCGTCGTATATTTGCGTTCAATAATCTACAGTGTGAACTCCTATATATAGCGTCGTAAATATACGACAACTTAGATATACCTCTGAATGCCTAATGACTTAAAAATACATCTGTTCAAATTGGTATTTAAACAAGAGCTGTCAGAGGACAGCGCGCTCGACTATTCGAGTGCTTGACAGTATAACGTAAGCCATCATGGGGAAATTGTTAATATTCAATAATATATTAGACGATTTTTCAAAAATAAAAAAAGGGATTTTTGTTTTATTTTTATTTTTTTTTGGGGGGGGGGAAGTTGGGGGTAGGGGGTTATTTAGGGGGTATAATGTAGGGTGTGGTCATTTATTAGACGGTCTTTCAAAAATAAAAAAAGGGGAAAAATTGGGGGGGGGAGGTGGGGGGGGGGGCAGGGATTCTGGGTTGGGGCGTGGGGTATTGTTTGGGTGGAATCCATTGTGGTAATCAGGTAAGTGTTGTTTTGTCAAAGTATTAATAAAATCTGATCATAAATAAAGAAGTTATGGCAATTTAAGCAAAATGTTCAATTATCTAAGTATAAAAGGGCCATAATTCTGTCAAAATCTTTGAAAATGTCTGCTCTTGTTTATAGGTTGGGGTCATGTTGGTTAACAAGTATGCAAAATATGAAAGCAATATGTGAAAGGACATTGAAAATATTTGGGGTAGTACGCAAACTTTAACAATTGCTGCATATTCTATGTGGAAAAGGGACCATAATTATTACAAAATGCTTCATATAGTTGTCTGCTCTTGTTTATAGGTTGGGGTCATGTTGGTAAACAAGTATGCAAAATATGAAAGCAATATGTCAAAGGACATTAAACATATTTGGGGTAGTACGCAAACTGTAACATTTGCACGCAAACGCCAACGGGAACGGGAACGGCAACGCCGACGCCGGGGTGAGTAGGATAGCTCCACTATATATATTTCATATATAATAGTCGAGCTAAAAAGAGCTATTCATTTACAGTAAGTTTTCCAACCTTAGAAAATTATTGTCGTAAATATATTGTACCTCTGAATGCCGAATGACTTAAAAATACGTTTGTTCAAATTGTTATTTAAAAAAGAGCTATTTATTTACAGTAAGTTTTCCAACCTTAGAAAATTGTTGTCGTAAATATAGGACAACTTAGATGTACCTCTGAATGCCGAATGACTTAAAAAAAACGGCTGTATAAATTGGTATTTAAACAAGAGCTATTTATTAACAGTATGTTTTCCAACCTTAGAAAGTTCTTGTAACAAATCCTTTCTGTCTGTCTGTTTGAAAAGTATGATTGAAAAAGTTTTAAATTGCAATAGATACGTATTTTTTTGGTTAAAAGTCCAGTATTGTTTTGGGTTTTTGTCATGCATTTTTCTCAATTCTTGGCATGATTGTGTTTAAATTTCTTAATATAATAATTCATTACACGTTTATACTTTTTACTCTAATTTTGTCCGTGCAATTAATTATCAACGGTTCGCTGGCTACGGTACACATTTTTTTGCGTCATGACAATTTTAATTAAAAGAACATTTAGAAATGCTTTGAATATTGTCTCTTTTATATTTTCATTGTGCCTATTCTTGCGGTTGCCAGATATAAACCCATGTCGTTTTTTGGCATTATATAGATTGACCCTTCCTCTACTGTTTTGGACAAAAATTTGGCATATAGAAACCCATATATCTTACTGAATTCTGCTACACAATATACAAAAATCCAAATAACGTCAACACAACTTTCAATTATACAGAATTAGTTATGACGGTTTGGAGAAGAAACTGCCAATGGTGTTCATCCTAACACGGACTCTAGTTGACACGGATAAGAAACGGGACCGTATCGGCAAATATAGTGTCAAACTAAGTCACGTGACCGTAACTATCGATCTTTTATAATTATTAGCTTACATTGAAGCGCCGGGGTTATACCTTTTGATGTACCCACTAACGTCTTTTTTTAATTATACTTTCATTTCTCGGCCTATTTTGACAAATTATATATCATCAGAAAGCCTACGTTACGTAGTTTTCAGATATATAAATATGTATTAAGTTTTTCTTCTGATTTTGGCAGCCCGGCGAGTTATAACTTTAACTTTTGCAAATATCCAGGGACCTATACAAACAAAAGTTTGAAGTTCAGTTTTAAAAATTACATCTTGCTTTGGAGAATATAATTCTGTATACGATTGAAAAAAAAAACGGTTCAAAAATGAAAGTAAGTAAGGAATGAAGGCGGAAGTAGGGCGCGGTCCTAACGCACCGTACTGATACTACGGTCTTGGCGATTATGCTTTTGTTTAGATACCGGCCATTCAATTTCCTTTGCCATGATTATTATATTCTTTATGGAATATATTGAAATATTTTGTTCCCGAAACATATCAATAAAGCTAATTAGTAATGAGGCTTAATAAATTAACGATTTCAGCTCTTGTTTATAACACAGAAAGGGTATTAATTTTACGATGAGACAGCGTATATAGCGGACCCTCTTGATATTTTTCGGCCGTGATTTTCAAGAATCTTTAAATAATTTTTATTAATTGATAATTTAAGGTAAATAACCTTTCATATAATTATACATAATAATATCTTTGAAAATAAACAACAAACGATGAATGTTTTTGACACCCATTTTATTTGAAGTGTGCAAAGCCGAAAAATATCAAGAGGGTCCGCTATATATGTCATATCCGCCATCTGTCCTAAAACGGGATGCCAGACTACAGAATACCGAGACTAGGAAATCGAGACTGGAGCCTTGTTGGCTGAGTGTGCCAAGTTCTTTGACCCTGTGATTGACACTGTTGCTCCACCTCAGCCAGCAGTTCAAGTCACACGGTTGTAGAGAATCACGGTGCCTAACCAATACGGATAATATCGGAAACATTTGAACGTTTCCGGATAATACCCGAAACGGTACCGGATCATATCAGAAATATATTGACTTTTTTGAGGTAAGTGTGTCATTTTATTTCAATATTTTTTACGTTATCATTTTTCACCAAACCAATATTCCACGGAACAACTAAGACATTCATTCAGTAAAGTGTATACTCGTGCTCAGTAACAAAAACGTCATTATGCAGTGGGAACCTATTTTGTCAACAGTTTATGCACAAAACCTGTGGAAACGGAAGTAAAATGCAGATATTGGTCCATATTAACAACGAAATTCAAATTTAGGAGCTAGTTTCCTGATGAATACGGCAGCATAATTATTGTTAAATCATTGCCATGATGAGTGACAGTTTCGTTTGAAGAAAAACATCTATTTTATGTGTCGATTGCTGGCACCGGATAATGCATGAAGTAGGCACCGCATAATAGCCAAGACTAATGCATTTAAGTACATGTATAGCACGTTGAAAGAATGTATTGGATTCTGCTGATATGGTAATCATTTTAAGAATTTCTTGATTTTATATTGTTAAATAAAATGGGTTTGTTACTTCTCGTCCCTCAGCCCTGACCACTGTCTTAACGCATGAAAGATGTCTTGACTCTACACTGAAAAAGGTTATTAAAACTAGGCATTTAAAGTTACACATGGTATTGGTTCTTAAAAAATCTGATGTAGAATGCGTGCTATTGTTGAACGACCGATTCAGGTATAATATTTATAAGATATAAGAACCCGTTGATTGTTTAAATATAAAATTTATTTACACGATGCGATAACAATTTGAAAAAGAAAGTTTTAAGACCAGTTCAGTAGTGTTAATTGTAAAATATGATTGTTGTATAATTAGTCTTTTTTAACCATTTTTGTTTACTTTTGTGGGATTATAATTATAATTGATTATTACATTTAATATTAGGGGAAATGAGTTGTGTGTAACCTACGGTTTAGATTTAGAGATACTTCCCCAATCGTGATACTTCCCTTGTTTACAATTGCGCTCTTCAAACGCACACAAAGTTAGGTATTTGTCGTTTTTGGATTAATTCATTATCAACATTTATAGCAAGTATGTCTTTTATTTGTCACGATGTATGTTTAACATACACAAGTTTTCATTTCATAATTCAATCATTACTGTTTTTTGTTTGTTTCAGACTTCAGTGCCCTAACATCTTACTTTGAAGTTCGAGATAGAATATGGTAAGTATAGTCTTAGTTGATAAGTTAATTAATGGACTTATGGTTACTGTTCGATATTTCTTGGATTGGATATAGCAGTGGACTGAGTAATTGTACAATTATCTTTAACTTTAAACTTTACTTGAACAATTTATCCTGCTTTGATTAACTGCTATGCCCATGGCAAGTGTAAAGTAACCACGGGGGAAAAGTGTTCCAGTTGATAGGCTCAAACCCATGACGTCGGAACACTAGCACATGTCAATTGCTATAATTATGATAATTTATTTCAGAATGTCAAGACCGACCAATGTTTTTTGGGGTTTGAAACTGCAGAGACTGAAGAGAAGCAAGAGAGTTGTGTATTTTTATCTGTAACTGTTCCCCCTAGTAATGAAGACAGATACAATGTTGAGTCTGGAGTGGATAATTTATTGTTTGAGGTGGACTGCAACAATCATGAAGATGAAAAAGCCACCGAGCAACCATTAGATAGCTGTTAACATGTAGAATGTTCAGTTGAAATTGTTGTCGACAATAATAATTATATGAGTGCAAAATATGTGACAACAAATATAGGACAAAAACTGACTACAAACGATATTTAGTAAGCCACATATTTGGAAGATATTTGTTTTAGCTTGTAAAAACATTTTTTGCATCAAAATTTAAGGTTTGTTGTAGATACCCAAAACATAATTATAATTTGTGTTGTGTATTGTTATTGTCTATAGATTTTGTTGAAGTCTGTGAAGGCCAATGTTACTAAAATTATAGAGATTTACCGGTAGTTCAATAATGTTTGGAAATATGTTATTGATTATGTGCATTTGGGTAGACCGAATCATTTATCACTCTTATGAAAATAGTGAAGCTGTGCCGACAGTGGTATACAGTGAACTACTTATTGGAATCCTGTATTTGTCGAGTTCCATAATTATTTGCTTAAAGCGGGTATATACGATTTAGTCAAATATTTATGAATTCATATAAACTTTGTAAAAGACTTATTATATATATATTTCAATATAAATTAAAATAAAAGTTAAGAAGAACATGTGTCGAAAAATGCGAAATAAGCCAGATATTTAATTCTGAAATTGAAAACGGCTGTACAGCCGAATTCGCCAGCATGTATGCCATACATGTACGATGTGCATCTAAACTTAGTTTAACGGTTTATTTGAAATTCTGCAACGATATCTATTCATACGACACACGAACACTATCTCCGATCCTTATACAAAGACGAATGCTTCGGTTATTGTAGGAAAATATGTACGTCACTATCGGCTCGGGGCGCTAATTTGTCTTTGCTGCATTTTATGAAATTCGGCTTTAATGTATAATTTTTCTGGCCTATTTTGTGTTATTGTAACATATTTTATCAATATATTACAATTAAACACATATAAAAAATCGTATATACCCGCTTTAATACTGTTAGTAGACATTGTTCATATCAATAAAAAATATATCAACATAAATAGATGATATCCCTTATCTTGTCATGTTTACAATGTACATAATTGTTACCATTTCAGACATCTGTTAATGTTAAATTTCATAATTTTAAGATGAATGTTATGAACTCTGAAATATTTTAATAAAAGTGTATTCATTTCTCTATAGATTTAATTAATTTAAGAAAATATTTGAAACAAAGATTTGATTTGATTAAAAAAAAGAGTTTCACTTCGTGGCAAAAGTCTATGATTTGATGTACAGTTTAACATTATGGAATTTGATTTGTACAAAATATATTGAAATTTTGTAGTCATACGTTTAAAACGTGTCTGTCTATTACTTTAAAAGACACATTCTTGAAGTGTTTGTAAAGTAATGAACTTTTGATATAAACCATGCAAGCATGAATGAACCAAAAACATTGTACTGAATACAATTTTTAATTACAGTGTCAAACATAGTTCGTTCTATTCCGTGTTGAACAGTTTGGTCTCCTAATGTGGTAGTTGCAGGTTTGAACACTGACTCAACCTACTTAAGTTAGCTTCAATATCTTTTTAGGTTGACAGAATAAAATTTACACTTTCCTATTGTCATGCAATGTTATGCCTAGACGAGTGGTTGGCGGCAGAATCGTCGATTCATCACATTTGTGATGGCGGCGTATTGGAAAACAGCCCCTTGCGAATTCATTGGGTTTACTTATATCGGACCGTTTATATTTTCGTTGCCGCTTTCCACGCTTCGATGGTGAATCAAATGCATGATTTCTGTAAACAAAGAAATACAGACCCATAGATAGATAGATAGATTTATTTCGGCATAGGAAGCATATACACAGTTCACAACATAACATAGAATAAAATAATAAGCAATTATTAAAAACTATATCATGTACAATAAACTATGACATGCTCACCAAACCAAGGATAACACAAAAAAAGAGCAAGCCCTTATTTCCATCGTGGTCCTTATTATTGGTGGCATGACAAAAAGAGGCAGACCTTAAACATATCTATGTTGACCTTAAACATAACTATGTTCATAGTAAAATAATTATTTAATGAATTAAAAAATATATATCACCGTTCAAAAGAGATCAAACTAATTATCACAGTAGTGCTCAGAAAATATGACAGGAGCTGGAAACTAAGATCAATTGATAATGTTATCAATTATTGCAACACATAGATATTTTGACAGTTGTAATTTGATGATATGAGGTATCATGAATTATCTTAATTAAATATATTGCTAAAATGTATGTTATGAAGTATGAACTAATAATTATTAAAAATAAAAACCTAAGCCGAAGTTAATATCTGCTTATTAAAAGTGAAAAGATACACATATACAAATTTAAATATTATTCATTTAATGACTTTTAATGGCAACCTTAAAGCCTTCTAACCTGTTGACCTCTGTGAGTGACTCAGGTAAAGAGTTCCAGAGTTTAATGCTATTAAAAGAAAAGGATTTGGAACCATGACATTTGACCTTGGGTAAACAATACCCACCCTTTTTACTAAGCCTAGTGCTGTAATTATGCATAGAATCTTGGGAAACAAAGTGTTCACTCAAGTAATCTGGAGAAAGGCCATTTCTTATTTTGAAGACATGACATAACATTATTTGATTTACTCTCATGTGAACTGGTAACCAGTTGTGGGACTTAAAGTGAGATTGGTCAATATGAACTCTAGAATCAAGGTCAAGAACAAACCTAATTAACTTATTTTGACAGGTTTGTAACTTTTTTCTTAAAGACTGAGTTATACTATTATACCAAACAGAACAAGCATAATCATAATGACACTGAATCAGTGACATTACAAGAAGTTTCTTCGTATGCAAAGTAAGGCAATCTTTCTTACGATAAAGGAATTTTAACCTAGAATTGGCCTTTTTCAAAAGAGACTCAGCCATTGAGCAGAAAGAAAGGTTTTGGTCAAGGGTAATTCCAAGATACTTACCCAAACAAATTACATTAATGCAGCCATCTCCTAAAAATCAAAGTAAAATGTAAATAAATCTAGCGGTTATTGGAATTTAAATATACGACAGGTGGTACTAGTGAAATGACATCTCATGGGTGCTTTAATGTCTATTGCGCATTACCTGGAAGTTAAGATCATAAGCATGACTTACAAGAAATAATACGCGTAACAAATATCTGCGTTTCATGATTACGGTACGATTTTTGTCTCTCATAATCTAGAAACCTATATACGCATGTCGTTATGAATATATTTCAGTTACAAGCACATGGCTGGAAATTGCAGCCATACCGGTAATTCAAAATTCGTCATCAACCAGAGCTCCAGATAAGGATTTGTGAAATTAGTAACGGTACTGCCACTGACGGAGAGAAAAGGAGTAACGCTGAAAATCAATTAGTACCTGTGCTACCATATCCAAAAATACAGGTAGTATTGTACTACCCGTGTTCTTGGATATTGAAGGGTGTATAACTGACTTTACAGAAACATTTGCATATATTATAAAAAATATATTTAGCTTCTTAAACAGTTACTTTATTAGGTTTTTCGTTTCTGAATTATGATGCAAATACAACTACACATTAAAACTTATGACTAAATACTATTTCTTCATTTTTCTTGACAAGAAAACAGAAGCCAAATAGTAAGCTAATTAAATGAACACTAATGCCACTGTCTCATCTCAAAAGAATCATTGCTTTAGCAATAAACTGCCAATGTTGGCATAAACTTAAAGCAAACACTTCAACTGGGTTTACAGATTGAATGTCAGGATGGTTAGACGACCGTATGTAGCCATTATAAAATAACAAATAATTTTTTAAACCGCTTTCGGTTAAGTCGGCCTTGACTTGCGCGCAGACATATTGATTTTGACGGGTTTACGAGTAACCGGAAATCACGTGACAGAATAGACAATAATACCGGAACCCAGTCTACAACTTTTCGGTAATTTTAATTAACGAAAAGCGCCGTTAGGTTAGAGACCAACACATCACGCCGCGCTGACTCGGACGTATCAGTACGGCCAGGTATTTTTCGTAAATGCGTAAAAAGGATATTAAAGTCGTAATTGTACGTCCAGTTTATAAAAATAGATGCGTAAACCTTCATGAACAAGCCGTATTTACGGCTGTACGGCCCTTATCTGTAGCTCTGATTCCAACTTCAAGTACTATATTAAACGTTAAACATACGAAGTGAACATGTTGTTTATAAAACATGCTGAAAAGCACGTAATAATCTGTACATTTATCAATCGATTTCGTGTATTATACAGTGTTGTGTTTCCGGACTTTATCCGGTGCTAGTATTTTGTGGTTTCGTGTGTTATCCGGTGCCCGTGAAATCAATATGCGATCCATTAAAACGCAAATACTCACGTTTTTGAAGTTGCCAGTAATTTCCTACAATTTCATTATAATTCTGAATGCTTATAACAACAATGTAAAGTAGTAGTATCGTATGTTTTTTTCCCTCCAGTTACAAAAAAGCAAGTATTTTAAACTATTTCATGACTATGAGGTAGGTATGGTTCATTTGTTTTCGTTCGTTTTGATAAAATGTTTTATTTACATAACGAATTTTGAAGTAAACCATTAGCTGAAATACCATAATGTTCCGTGGGCAATAGTATTTGGCATTTTAACGCGGTTTTGTGGCCAATTTCGCTTCCAATACTAGGTGCATCCTACATTGTTTATTTTCCGATATGATCCGTTGCCGTTTCGCGTATTATCCAGAATAGTACAAATGTTTTCAGTATTATCCGTATTGGTTAGGCACCGTGAATTGTCGAGATGAACCGTCCGTGATGAACTGCGTATGCCTATAATTGTGATCAGTGAGCATACGATGTATATAGTGTATACAGTGTATGTCTTTGTAAATATTTACAACATGTATGTTGATCAACTGTTTTTTTATCCCCCGCCATAGGCGGAGGGATATTGTTTTTGCGTTGTCCGTCCGTCCGTCTTTCCGTCCGTCCTTCCGGAGCCATATCTTGGAAGTGCTTTGGCGGATTTCTTTGAAACTTGGTACGAGTATATATATGGATAACAGGATGATGCACGCCAAATGGCATTGTACACCATCCGTTAATAACGGAGTTATGGCCTTTTTATCTTGAAAAAATGCTTTTTGTGTGTGTCCGGAGCCATTACTTGGAAGTGCTTTGGCAGATTTCATTGAAACTTGTTATGAGTTTATGTTTTATATATATATATATATATATATATATATATATATATATATATATATATATATATATATATATATATATATATATATATATATATATATGTAAGAAGATGATGCACGCCAAATGGCATTTACACCATTTGTTAATAACAGAGTTATGGCCCTTTGTATCTTGAAAAAAAAGCTTTTTTAAGTGTCAAATATAACACTTTTGTGTCCAGAAGCATATTGGCGGGGGATATCAATTCAACGAATTTGCTTGTTTTAATTTCTTTTCAAATTATCTGGATATATTATATAAATTAAATGTCTGATAAGTATGTTGCGTGCCCGGACAAATAAATATTTTGATACAATTATATACTATAATTTAAAATTATCTGGATATATTATATTAATTAAATGTCTGATAAGTGTGTTGCGTGCCCGGACAAATAAATAATACATCTTATGACAATTATATACTATAATTTTTTTATAATTACTTTTGAGTTGCATTAGGATGAATTTAGTTATGACAATATCATAAAAACATATTATAAAAAACGGTTGTAAAGAGTTGTCGAGAGCCTTGTGATGAACTGTGTATGTCTGTGATTGTGACCAGTGACCATATGATGTATATAGTGTATGTCTTTGTAAATATTGATACATGTATGTTGAACAACTGTTTGTTTTTAATTTCTTTTCTGATTATCTGGATATTTTATATTAATTAAATGTCTTATACGTGTGTTGCGTGCCGGGACAAATAAATATTAAATATTATGATACAAGTATATACTATAATTTATAATTACATTTGAGTTGCATTAGGATGCATTTAGTTATGAAAAAATCATAAAAAACATATTCATTATAAGAAACAAATCAAAATGTATCAAAATGTATAATACATTTTACATGATAGTACACACATTAATACGATCATGACAAATATAAATTACATATATTATTGAATAGGTGTTACTGTTAAAAAATGTAAAAGGTGTAAAATCTGGATAAGTCAAATATTCTCTTTTGAAATATTTTAACAGCACACTTGCTTAAGAATATTGATAATAACTAGTTATTTTAAAAAGCACCCTTAATGTTTTTTTGTGTGTTTTTGCCACAATAAATTGATTTTTTTTCACACATTATATATTTTATAAATAATAAGTAATAAGTAAAAAGAGAATAAATGTATGCATCAAATCTAATATTTGTGTTACTTTCATGCTTTTTTGATTGTCCCATTTGTATGGAAAACAAATTAATTTTTCATAACAATTGATAAATATTAACCCATATATTCATGAATAATAAGATCAAATTTAACCAAAACAACACCTAATTATCATTAATTAATCCGTTATAAAACACATCAAACACCTAATTAACAAGGGCTGTTTGTAAAACATGCATGCCCCCCATATGGGCTCTCCGTTGTAGTGACAGCCATTGTGTGAATATGTTTTTTGTCACTGTGACCTTGACCTTTGACCTAGTGACCTGAAAATCAATAGGGGTCATCTGCCAGTCATGATCAATGTACCTATGAAGTTTCATGATCCTAGCCATAAGCGTTCTTGAGTTATCATCCGGACACCATTTTACTATTTCGGGTCATCGTGACCTTGACCTTTGACCTAGTGACCTGAAAATCAATAGGGGTCATCTGCGAGTCATGATCAATCTACCTATCAAGTTTCATGATCCTAGGAATAAGCGTTCTTCAGTTATCATCCGGAAACCATTTTACTATTTCGGGTCATCGTGACCTTGACCTTTGACCTAGTGACCTGAAAATCAAAAGGGGTTATCTGCGAGTCATGATCAATCTACCTATCAAGTTTCATGATCCTAGGCATAAGCGTTCTTGAGTTATCATTCGGAAACCATTATACTATTTCGGGTCACCGTGACCTTGACCTTTGACCTAGTGACCTCAAAATCAATAGGGGTCATCTGTGAGTCATGATCAATGTACCTATGAAGTTTCACAACCACCTGGTGGACGGACCGACAGACCGACCGACCGACAGACCGACCGACATGAGCAAAGCAATATACCCCCTCTTCTTCGAAGGGGGGCATAACTATACTTAATCCAATATCAATTTGTACACATGTAAATTATTTTGGGAAGGAAACGTCTTGGGAGGAAACGGTTTTGGATGGAAACGTCCACAGTGAGCAAATGGTTTGGTATGGAAACATCTGGTAACCCCCTATCATAGTCGTTATCAGATTAAAAACAAGTAATAGGGTAGATGTACTTGTTTGAAAACTCAATTTTTCGAATCGAGGCATCGGCGGCCATTTTTTCTCAAATCTGACCAGGTGATTCCCCGAATTGATGCATTGGAGCCCTTGAAAATGGTATAATAACAAATGTATTGTTTCTTTTTAATAAACAATCAAGGTAACAAAGTAAATGTCTCTACATAAACTGACAGAACTGATATTTTAAAGCATGTTAAGTATTTATTACAACTATTTTATACTCATGTTGTTCTTAGTCGGTCAGATTTAGCAGGGCATAAATCCGCATCGTTTTGGAAGGTATTTGAACGGCATTTTCAAAAGTAGCTAACCGATCGGATACATTTACAAATGTGGACTATTATTGCCGCACAATCTCAAACTCATTTATAGTAATAAGAGAAGTTTGTTGTCGATACAGTGTTGCAGTTATTTAAATAGTCAGAATTTCTGATATCAAGGTGCCTGTTCCACGTGACTTTTTCGGCTATGTGTGGGACAATCGGATGTCAACAAACCATCGCTTCAGGTAACGTTTTTGATAATTTCTTAATTAATTCAAAACCATTTTCAAAAAAATTAAGACGAGAGCCCGGTCATTGTCAAAATACACAACTGTGTTAAGTTTGCGCAAAATTAATTTTGAAAAGACACGAATTGAAATGCTATGTGTGGTATATTTTTTATTCAATCAACAAAAACGTTCATTATAATATTGTCAAAGGTTTAAAAAATAGGGCGGACATTGTAATTCTTCATAGAGAAGCTACATACATTGTATGTTTGCACAAATACTTCTGATTCGGAGTGTGTGCTTAAAAATGCAATAATGCTATGTGTGGGGCACCCAAACAATTGTTTTATTAACATATATACTCAGATTTTATATTCATCTAATCAATTTCATTAATAACGTAGATACAAAACACATAAATATACACAAATATCAATACGCACACTTTGTTTTGATTATGCCAAAATACATATTAAATGGTATGTTTGCATAGTTAGTTGAAATAGCTTTCCGTTAACATAACAGAATGAAGCTGGGTCCGTCTCTGTTACTGTGGTTTTGATAATTAACTTGCCGCATAACACCTTCCGTGTGGTTTGATGGCGTTCATCTAATTTTAAGACAGCTTCGCGCCTTAAAACGTTACAAATCCTTCGACTAATCCTTGTCAAGTCTGAAAAACAACAGAAGTAAAACCTATTTTAAAGCACGTGCTTTTACTTTCTTTGTCATTCATTTATAAAAAAGGACCGAATTTAATAATCAGGCAGAAATATCAATCATGATATTTATTTAAAGACAATTAAGTCAAAAAAAAGAAAATATTATAGTTCAACATAACGTGTTTGTTAAAAAAGACCATTGGTTGGATAACAATTACGCAGTGTATTTTATTTAAAATTTATGTTCAATTAAATTCTATCTTTAATTTTAATATTGCAGTTTCAGTTTGGCTAGTTTAACATATACAATTTTTTTAAAGACAATAGTTGCTGTATTATTCTGTATAAGGAAAAGCAGCATATACCATACAATAGTCTGACCAAACACCATCTATAACATCAGAACAACCAAGTTTCATGTTTGTATACACGTGATCTATCAATGATCCAGATGAATGTGTAGGTTTTTGCACAAGTTGCGTGCAGCCAAACGTGTTAGCATATAGTTTGACATATCTTCATTTGTGTACAAGTTTATATTCAGATCACCTTGTATTATGAGACATTCTTGTTGCCTAAGTGCAAGATTCGTATATAGAAATGTTTTGAGGTGTTCTACTGAAAGGTTGGTGAGTTATATAAAGCAACAATATTGGTACTTTGTTTGTTAAACAGAACAGTTGTGATGACCATTTCTATGTCTTCTGTGGAAACAGAATAAGAGTTTGTGACTAAAATGTCATATTTCACATACACAAGAACACCTCCGTGAGGTCGAGTATTATCAACTTGTACACCATCTGCTCTGAACATTTGATAGCCTGTTTGCTGATAATTGTCTTCTGAATCAGTATGTGTAAGCCATGTTTCTACTAAGCATAGTATAGATGATGCTTGAACATTTGGATCAGCGAAGAACTCATCTTTATGACTTCTAAGAGACCGGATGTTTTGGAACAAACACGTTAAATGTGTTTGATTCAAGCAGTAAACAGGTGTGTAGCACAGCTGCATTTTTTTTGTTTTCGCGCAAACGAGTAATTTCTTTTATACCTTTTTCTGAAACTGAAATTTTACTTTCATTAAGTTCTAAAATATGCAGCCCTTTTAGTGTTTTCGCTCTACTTATAGCAACATAATGTGCATGAGGGAACACTCGATTCCCACTCATGTCAATGACAACTTCACTTAGTGTGTCTCCTTGCGACTTGTAAACAGTCTTCGCTGTTGACTGTCTTAATGGAATTTGTACCCTCATAAATATCTTTCTAAGGTACAGAAAGCTTCTTTTGCAGTCAAATATAGGAGTCCAAGATGGATCAACAGATCTATCATATAAATGATGATACTTGGCACGCCACATTGAACCAATCTCATTACTGTTGAACACAACCCATATTATACTTGGTCTTGTAGTATTTTGTTGTCTGTATTCAATCTTTTTTTCTGTACATGACGATCCGTTGACTAAACCATCGTCTACATCTAGATTAAGACACAGGTCATAAGTTATGCATTCAGCTATCCCTACTGTTTTGCACAACCCAGCAGTGTGTGTTGAATCTTTAGGTATTCTGGAAACAAGTTGCTCTTTTACTGCTGGAGAATCATCATTGATGACTTGATAAAAGGCAGAGGTAGAAACTTTTGAACTGTTTGTACCCTGGTAAATGTTTGCATAAAAAGCATTTACACGTTCATTTGTGTTAAACAAATGCACAGCTTTCTCTGGATATTCAGAATTTGAGGTATTTTTCAGTCTGCTTTTTAGTACATTTGTGTCACATTGTGTATGTTTTCCTTCTCGAAGTCTATTAAGTAGTTCTGCAAATTGTTTATCATTTTTCTGTCGCATAATTTCTTCAAGTTCATGCATGTCAACTGCATCCTTCCATAGATTTGTTGCTAATGGCCCAAAGTTTGCTTTCAAATTCTCAAAAATCCAACCATCCATGACAGGTTTCAACTGGAAAAGGTCACCAATGTAAATCATGTGTACTCCACCAAATGGTAAAACACTACCTTTAATTTGCTTCAGTCTTTCATTAACCAGTTTAAGCATATTGTTTCCTACCATGGAAACCTCATCTATCATGACAATTGCAAGATGCCTGTGTTTAGTTCTCAGAGTGTTTAAGATGTCACTACTCAATGGGGTACAATTATATCCTTGACTTGCTGGAATTCTGAATGAAGAATGCAGAGTTACTCCACTTATGTGAAAAGCAGCTTTTTCAGTTGGAGCACACAGGAGAACTTTACAGTTTTCTGGATCATCGCCTGGGTCTGAAGTCAAACAGCGCTGTAATGCTTCAAACAATGCAGTTACTAGCACAGATTTCCCCACTCCTGCACCACCTGACAAAAACACATGCAACTTGTCCTTATTGATTTTAACAGTCCGAACAACATGTGTAAAGAACTCTCTTTGTTTGACATTTAAGGATATTATAAGTTCTCTGTACTTTAAATCAGGCAAAGTTTTTTTGCGAGTACTAATGTCTACAGAGGCAACTGAAAGCCCAAGATCTTGCGCAATATCAGATTGCTTTTGAGTTTCTGGCCTATCTGGGTTAAAATATATGAAGCATTCACTGTCTCTATTACCAGCTTCTACATCATTTTGATTAATCTGCTCTGTTCCAGGTGTTAAGTTATCAAAATTATTTTCATCGTTTTGGGCCATTTCAAAGGCTTCATCTAGTGCTTCAGCATTTTTTTTCATATTATCTCGCCTTCATCTCTATGAAATGTTTAAGAGACATATATTTTGCTTGAAATGAGCCAAATCCACATATCAAATCTGATTCTTCTTTTCTCCATGGTGTAAACAACATAAGCCTTTCCCTGTAGAAATTTTCACTGTCAACTTTTTGTGAAAAGCGCACATACCTAATGACCTTCTTTCGTTTCCTTTGAACTATGGTAAAACCACCTTTAAGTTCAATTCTACCTCCTGGAAGTGAGTTACTAAGTAAATTCTGGCCATTAGTATCTCCACTGACTTCATTTACGTCTTGCAAATGTGTATCATCATGTTCATTTTGATCAACCCCTGTCTCATTATAGGTTTCAGATTCACATTCAGTACAATTATAGGTTACATTATCCTAAACGGAAGTGGAATTTGGGGGGTTACATGCAGTCGGTTTGCTACTAAGAACATATGATGCAGGTCCTGGTGCATAAGATTTTAAAAATGTATCTGAAATGAAGAGTTTAGGTGTCAGTTTAAAGGTACATGTGTAAGTCACAGGGCAAAAGGCCTGATTTGTGCATTTCTTTGCATGTTAGTGGTTGCCAGCCTCAATAGTAGGGCATGGTTTTTGCCTTCAAATGGCAGTGCCGGTAGCTGTCAAAACCGGTTCATATGTTCTAAGGTAATTATTTTGAGTTACACCGTATAGAATTTTTTCAAATGCAGTTTTTTTGTAAGCTTATGAAACCACCTTTCCAGTCATGTATAGTTATTAGTTATATATTGGCTTATCGCTCGGTCATGGTGAAATTTGAGATCAAAGATTGCGAATTCTATATATAACAAAGAAGGAGATTAATTGGGCATGTGTAACCTACAAGTACTTTTAATATCTGTATGTTTAATTTCAAGTTGGGAAACATAATCTGCTAGACACCAATTTTCAAGAGACTTTGGTCTTTTGCAATACCTTTTAATGATATTGTCTGCCTCAATGTCTGTAGAGCTGCCAGGTAGGTTTTCTAAAGCTTCCTTTGATTTCAACAAAAATGTTCTATCTGTAGGTGGTGATGTATTTATAAATGCAACTTACCTCGTTGCTTTTGCAAGAGGCAATTGTAAAAGCAAATAACAAGCTTCAACACTGTTAAGGAATTTGTTTCCAATGTGTCTTACTTGCTGTCTGAGTTCCATATTTCCGTCAGCCCGCCTGGCTTCTTTACATGCTTCATCCATCAGTATGCTCATACCTCTTTGAGCTTTGCTTATGTAAGAAACAATGTAAACTGCACATGCATAAGGATCCAAGACAAATTGCAAGTCATGATTTGCTCCCCATGCATTTAAAATAGGTTTCATGTATGCATTTACTCTGGCTTCTTGTACACTCCTCTTGAGGAAAACCTTGGGAGATTTCAAAGAACTTCGTACCGCTTCAAGGTATTTCTGTTCATCCACTCCAACAAGAGATAAGAACTCTTCATAGGTAAGATTGTCTTTCACTTCATCTAATTCTTTCTGAATTTTACCAAATATGTCATTCGGCTGTTTCATGCCAGATGACTCATCCAAAGGCTCGAGAATAGTAGTTTGTTTCATGGGTGGAATAGGGAAACCAAATCTGCAAGTAGCTTTTTGTTGTTTCCTACATGATTTAGAATGTTTGTGGATCTGTAAGTTCACAAGTTCTTCATTGTCATCTTTTTGACAAGATACATATGTATCAATAAATGTTGTCACTTCTTCGGCTGAATTTGTCTTGTATTGAAGAGCATGCTCAATCCATACCAGCATATGTATATGAGGTGATCCTCTCTATTGGAATTCAACCCGATAAAAGAAGTCAGCAATTTTTCCAAGAGGCTCATGATGGCTTTTTAGAACTCTATTGATAAATTGTTGAACTCTATTATCAAAATATCGTACACAAGTAACTGGGTCTTTTTGTACAAGTTTAGTTTTGTCAGTCCAAGGCATAGCCTCAATATCATCATGAGATATTGTTTTCCCGTTGTTAAGTTTTGACAGTATATTCAGTAAATCATGCCACCGGGTATCTGCTGAAGAAAGAGACATAAACCATGTTGGTAGTCCCAGTTGCCTTATCATTGCAAAAACTTCTCTTTTTTAAGCATCAAAATATGGTGGGGAGTTCCTTAAGCTTCGGAAAATGTAGTAACCCTCATCCAGTCTTACAATTTTGTTAGTAGAATCATTATCAAGCATTTCTGAAGCTGTTAATTGCTTTCTCTTTGTTTTACATCTCCTCAGAGCAAGGTGAACCTTATCAGAAACCTGTTTTAACTGAACCTTTTTCAACTTGAAAAATATATTTGGAACATTCGATGATACTCTTCGGTCCATATGCCTTAGTTCAAGTTTGCAAATGTCACTGTAATGTATAGGAACGTCTCTTTCTTCATTTGCTGCTCTTGACTTTCCACAAAATATTGTATGAAATGACATATACTCGGCATCCTTATCTTGATACAAGCTCAAAGGTGTCTGACCTTCTCCAGGTGTAAATGTATACACATGATCATTTGAGGGATCTGCAGAATCAAGCAATGTATCACTATTACCAACAATATATTCAGTTTCATCAATTTCACTTAAATGATCGGAATCATAATTCAAGCCTTCATTTTCTTGAGTTCCTGATGCCATTTCTTCACTGAACTCTGTTCCAAGGAACTCCCTGACAGTCTCACTGCAATCTGATGTTATGGTGTTTGCCCAACCGTCATCAATTGAAACACCAGAATTTTTATACATATCACTATGTCTAATCAACCAATGCAGTGCTGTGATAACATGTAAGGGTCTTACGTTTTCAGTGAAATCACATTTTTTGTAACATATTTTTTTCTTCAATATCACAGGAATTGTTAAATCAGAGTCAAAAGTTCTTGGTAAGCTTTGTATCACAGGTTGGATATCCACTGGTACATTTACAACATTTCCTTTAATAGACAATTGGCCTCCTCTTGGCAACTCTCTGATCTGCATTAATGGAATCCTTAAAGAAACTAATCTTTCTTCAAGCTGATTCAGTTCAAGTTTCTTTGGTTTTAACGGGAATGCATTCTTATTCTTGACAGACACATGGAACTTTGTTCTTTTTTACATATTTAATACAAGTATTGCAGACCCATTCACAATAGTCAAATGATAAATGACCTGTAAAGAATTCTTTCATTACCGATGCAGATATTTTCCCATTGAGTGTGTTTGTTTTTATTACAAGTTTGATGACAGCATGTGCACACAAAAACAGGACCTTCAGCAATAATGCTTTTAAATTTGTTAATACAACTGCTTATGTTATTCCCAAGAGATCCAGCTTTTCTGTTATATTTCTCTTTCAAGTGAACATTTAACGACGTTCTTTTGCTTCTCCGAGAATTGTTATGCCCCCCTTCGAAGAAGAGGGGGTATATTGCTTTGCTCATGTCGGTCTGTCGGTCGGTCTGTCGGTCCGTCCACCAGGTGGTTGTCAGACGATAACTCAAGAACGCTTGGGCCTAGTATCATGAAACTTCATAGGTACATTGATCATGACTCGCAGATGACCCCTATTGATTTTGAGGTCACTAGGTCAAAGGTCAAGGTCACGGTGACCCAAAATAGTAAAATGGTTTCCGGATGATAATTCAAGAACGCTTAGGCCTAAGATCATGAAACTTGATAGGTAGATTGATCATGACTCGCAGATGACCCCTATTATAATAATAATAAAATCTTTATTTAAAGAAGATAGACTTGTTAAGAAATACATCAGATGAAATTACATAATATGCAATTTATATAATACATTTCTTATTTTCAACAAGGTCTTCTAACAAGATACAATTTACAACAAATACATCATATTTCATCTTGAGCAATAAGAACAAAACATACAGAATCATATATGCATGCACATATAATGATAAATATTATAATTTAAAACAAATGACAGACATAAAACTACAATAACCATCTATGCAAGAACAGTATTTAAACATTAAACTAATGTTATTTACTAAAACAACATGAAGCATGTTCAGTTTATTTCATAAAGTGTGGTAGAAAGATAAGCTTTTAATTTTTTCTTAAATGTAATTAAATTTTTTGTTTGACGTATATATTGGGGTAACGAATTCCAAATTGTTTTGCTAGAAAATTCAAACGATTGTTTGAAATAGTTTGTTTTGGGTATTCGCACTAGCTTTAAATCCCCCTTTTCGCAAGATCGCAAGTTATAGTGATTATTTTGTGAAGGTGTCAAAAGGTCACGTATGTATGTTGGGGTTTGATTGTGAAATGCTTTAAATACAATAACTGACGTGAAATAGTGATTACGCTGTTCGAAAGTCAACCATTTTAGATCTTTAAATAGTGTTTTTGAATTAGTGTTGTACTTTTTATTTAAAATATGTGCACCACAACGCTTTTGTATTTTGACTATTCTATTAATTTCCGTTTTGGCCGCTGAACTCCAGGTAACGCATTTTGATTTTTTAGGTCACTAGGTCAAAGGTCAAGGTCACAGTGACCTGAAATAGTAAAATGGTTTCCGGATGATAACTCAAGAACGCTTAGGACCTAGGATCATGAAACTTGATAGGTAGATTGATCATGACTCGCAGATGACCCCTATTGATTTTCAGGTCACTAGGTCAAAGGTCAAGGTCACGATGACCCGAAATAGTAAAATGGTTTCCGGATGATAACTGAAGAACGCTTATTCCCAGGATCATGAAACTTGATAGGTAGAATGATCATGACTCGCAGATGACCCCTATTGATTTTCAGGTCACTAGGTCAAAGGTCAAGGTCACGGTGACCCGAAATAGTAAAATGGTGTCCGGATGATAACTCAAGAATGCTTATGGCTAGGATCATGAAACTTCATAGGTACATTGATCATGACTGGCAGATGACCCTTATTGATTTTCAGGTCACTAGGTCAAAGGTCAAGGTCACAGTGACAAAAAACATATTCACACAATGGCTCTCACTACAACGGAGAGCCCATATGGGGGGCATGCATGTTTTACAAACAGCCCTTGTTATTATGAAGCTTTTCTCGAGATTTATAAGCTAAATCTACACGTCTGGACTGTTTTTTCAGTCTTTCTCCAACACGATACAATTCATTTTTTTCGACAATTCTTCATTGATAACAGGTTTTTTTGTTTATCTTTATCTCTATATTTGGGAATAAGCCTACATTTCCTCATTGATTCTTTGGTCATAGAGCGCTCTTTCTCTGGTCTTCCAGGCACCTGCCTTGCTTTTCTCATTGATTCTTTAGTCATAAGCCGCTCTTTCTCAAGTCTTTTAGGATTCTGTCTTGCTTTCCTCATTGAGTTTTTGGTCATATTTCGCTCTTTCTCTGGTCTTCCGGGCACCTGCCTTGCTTTTCTCTTTGATTCTTTAGTCATAAGCCGCTCTTTCTCTGGTCTTTCAGGCTTCTGCCTTGCTTTTCTCATTGATTCTTTGGTCATAGAGCGCTCTTTCTCTGGTCTTTCAGGCACCTGCCTTGCTTATCTCATTGATTCGTTAGTCATAAGCCGCTCTTTCTCTGGTCTTTCAGGCTTCTGCCTTGCTTTTTTCATTGATTCGTTGGTCATAGAGTGCTCTTTCTCTGGTCTTTCAGGCACCTGCCTTGCTTTTCTCTTTGATTCTTTAGTCATAAGCCGCACTTTCTCTGGTCTTTCAGGCTCCTGCCTTGCTTTTCTCATCGATTTTTTGGTCATAAGCCGCTCTTTCTCTTGTCTTACAGGCTCCTGTCTTAATTTTGTCATACACTTTTTGTCAACAATCTATCTGTCAACTGCTGTTGATGACTTAATCGTCGTGACTGCATATAGGTTTTCATATAATCATTTTTTTTTCGTATTTTGCATGCAACTGTTTCTATAGGTTCCATCATTTGTTGTTGGCAGAAGTCCCGTTTCCTTCTCTGTTTTGAAAACTGATCATGGAAATATCTTTGTAATCGTATAGATGAATAATCTTGACATGTTGATGTGTCGGCAGCATCAGGAAATGAATAACTAGTACATTGATTCATTTGTTTACAAGAAAATGTAACAGGCAATAAATCAAATTGTCCATTTAAGTCAATAAGCATACTTTTGTATAAGGCATACATGAATGTTATCAGATCAGTAAAGGAACTAAAATAAATTAACACTGACTTTCCATCAATATCTGACAATCCAGATGGACTATGTGAATGTGAGTCAAATAAGTAATATAGATTTTCACTTTTAAATACAGAAGAACAAACTGAACCAATCATTACAAGTAAGTATGGTGATTTCTGAAATCCTGATTGAAGAGACTGATGCAATGATGGCAATTCTGCAGTAGCTTGTTGAATACAAACTCCAGACAATACTTCACATTTTTCAATATGAACATTTTTGTTTAAAATTTTCACAACAGTTGGTATCTCATCAAAATTCAAGAGGGCACTTTTGAACTCTCCCTTCTCTTTCAGTCCTGTTAAAATTGTCTTATACAAACAATCACCATCTATAAGAACGTCATCCAAATTTTGTTTTGAAGAGAGTTGTGCAATATTTGCATAAATCAAAGAACAAAGGGCGTTGGCAGTACACTGATTTCCTCGAGACTCAATACTAAAATTGTGATCGGCCTGATGAAATGATCCAAAGATGACTGTATGTTTCTTAAATGTTTCTAAAACATTTCTATTGTGCATGTAGTTCTGTTTTTTTGCTCCATATGATTCCGTTTCTCCATGAGTTAAATAACTTTCAGAAAAATCTAATTCAGTTAAAAACTCAACACCTGTTTGCGTGACTGTATTGATAGATGGATGTGATACCTCTGGGATAAAATTCTCATTTTCCTCTTCTGTAATAAAATCTGCTTTTGTTTCTTTGTTGCATTGATCAGACAAATTCATTTTCAAATCAATTAAAGAGTTCAGACACATCTCAGAAACGCTCAAAACATCAAAAGCATCAGACGGCTTATGGGGCCGGGCAAGCCCGCCGTCTGATTTCAAAGATACGCCCTGAGCATCAGATGGTTTGTGTGAGTGGGCAAGCCCGCCATCTGATATATGAGATACGCCCTCTGAATCAGCGGCTATCAACTGAGAGTCTGAATGGTCCACTTGAGCCTGCCTCCGGAGAACATCCTGCCTTGCTTGTGAAACTTTCCAGGTCTTCTTCCGAGGCATATCAAGGAAACTGCAAAAAAAAGCACATTTCATAAATAATTTGGAAGTAATTAAAATTTATTTTTCCTTCAGCAATTTAGCAAACATATTTGGAAAGGATGAAAATAAGAAAGAGTAATTCCTCCTTTTTCAAAAATGCTTCCTTTCTTCCAGAAAACTGCAATATATGGCTTTGGTTTGTTAATGTTTCACATTGTTTTCAACTATCTATTAGTTATATCATGGTGTCAATTTACATATATCCATGAATTCTGGGTTGCAAACCATTGCTAGACAAGGGAGCATTAGTGATTTATTGCAAGCAGCTTTACAAATTATTTTTTTTGTAAAAAAGATTCAATTTGGAAAAGTCTTACAAATTATTGTTAGACTGAAGTAAATAGTTATTAAAATCCCAAAATGAGAAATGCACCGAAGTCAGGTGCCAAACTGTCAGTAAATTTGCCATTGATTTTTGTAAAGACTGCCAAAGAACGAACTCAAACTGTACTATTAATACAGTACCAGTATTAAAGAGGCTTCTTCACAGATTTTGAAATGTTTTGAAGTTTGTCATTTAATGCATTATTTTGATAAATGTAAACATCGGATTTTCAAAGATCCAGTAAAAAATCAAAAATAAAATTTAAAAAAGGAAAAACAAGATGTGTTTGTGAAACCCAAGTTCCCCCGATATGACCTTTGAACTTGAAGGATGACCTTGACCCTTTACCACTCAAAATGTGCAGCTCCATGAGATACACATGCATTTCAAAAATAAAATTGCTGGTTTCAATATTGCAGAAGTGACATTGCACGAGCAATTTTGACCCATATATTTGACCTTGAAGGATGACCTTGACCTTGACCTTTCACCACTCAAAATGTGCAGCTCCGTGAGATACACATGCATGCCAAATATCATGTTGCTATCTTCAATATTGCAAAAGTATTCATAAAATAAGCGATTTTGGCCACATATATTTGACCTCTGACCTTGAAGGATGACCTTGACCTTGACCTTTCACCACTCAAAATGTGCAGCTTCATGAGATACACATGCATGCCAAATATCAATTTGCTATCTTCAATATTGCAAAAGTACTCATAAAATGAGCGATTTTGGCCACATATATTTGACATTTGACCTTGAAGGATGACCTTGACCTTTCACCACTCAAAATGTGCAGCTCCATGAGATACACATGCATGTCAAATATCAAGTTGCTATCTTGAATATTAAAATACTGCAAAAGTGTACATTAAATGAGCGATTTTGACCCATATATTTGACCTTTGACCTTGAAGGATAACCTTGACCTTTCACCACTCAAAATGTGCAGCTCCATGAGATACATATACATGCCAAATATCAAGTTGCTATCTTCAATATTGCAAAAGTTATTGCAAATGTTAAAGTTGGCGCAAACCAACCAACCAACAGACCAACCAACCAACAGACCAACAGACAGGGCAAAAACAATATGTCCCCCACTACTATAATGGGGGACATAAAAAGTAGCCCGCAGCAGGGCTCAAACCAGTGAACCCCGGAATACTGGAGTAAAAGCTCATTAGCCTACTGAGCCATTCTGCCAAAGCATACATGAGAAGCGTATTGTATGCCTTATATAAGCAATCTTTGTAGTTTCACAAATTTAAACGATAACAACAGAACTCTCCAAATTATTCATTTGTCTCGTGTTTCAACGTTTTATAATTTTTAGGTTTTTAAATCGTCAAAAGATGAATATAATGGCTATATTAGATCATGATAAATGTTCCGTAATACTGTTTCCTCACAAATATGACAAGTAAAACGAAAAGTTGCAAATCTGAAACAACTTTTTTCAATTTTGTCAATTTACCAAACCGTGAAAAGGTCCCTTTAAGGTAAAAGTTTCCACAAATGCTTTTATGAAGCCTGGTGAAAAATTCATTGAAACTACCTAGCTTCAACAGTTGTCAAATAAGTGTCCAGTGTAGACTGAACATAAACTTTATTTATTCAAAATTGAAGGATATGGCATCAAATTGTTGGTCATCATCATATGAAATAAATATTTGAACAAGAAATGTTTCCACACAACTCGGATGCCTCCAACTGTAACTTTGTCACTACATAAAAGTATAACTGTGTAAATGTTTTTGTGACCTAGTTTTTGGCCCGTCATGGCCCATGTTCAAACTTGGCCTAGAGATTATCAAGATAAAACATGTAACCAAGTTTGGTGAAGATCAGATAAAAACTACTTGAAATAGAGAGCAGACGCCATTCTGAATGTTTAAAATGAACTAAGTAACCCTGTGACCTAGTTTTTGACCAGGCTTGACCCATATTCAAAACTGACCTAGATATTCTCTAGATGCAACTTCTGACCAAGTTTGGTGAAGATCTGATGAGAACTATTTGAATAAGAGAGCAGAAAACATGCTAAATCGTTGAAATGCACTAAGTGACCCTGTAACCTAGTTTTTGACCCAGCATGTACCATATTTGAACTTGACCTAGATATCATTGAGACCGCGACCTTGACTTTTGACCTAATGACCTGAAAATCAATAGGGGTCATTTACGAGTCATGATCAATGTACCTATGAAGTTTCGTAATACTAGGCATAAGCGTTCTTGAGTTATCACCCATAAACTATTTTACTATTTCGGGTCACTGTGACCTTGACCTTCGACCTAGTGACCTGAAAATCAAAAGGGGTCATCTGCAAATCATGCTCAATGTACCTACATAGTTTCATGATCCTAGGCATAAGTGTTCTTGAGTCATCATTTAGAAACCATTTTAGTATTTTGGGTCACCGTGACCTTGACCTTTGACCTAGTGACCTAAAGATAAATAGGGGTCATCTGTGAATCATGATAAATGTACCTTTATAGTGTTAGATCCTAGGCATAAGCGTTATTGAGTTATCATCCATAAACAATTTTACTATTTCGGGTCACTGTGACCTTGACCTTTGACCTAGTGACCTGAAAATCAAAAGGGGTCATCTGCGAGTCATGATCAAAGTACTTATGAAGTTTTATGATCCTAGGCATAAGCGTTCTTGAGTAATCATCGGGAAACCATTTTACTATTTCGGGTCATTGTGACCTTTGACCTAGTGACCTACAAATCAATAGGGGTCATCTGAGAGTCATGATCAATGTACCTGTGAAGTTTCATGATCCTAGGGCATAAGCGTTCTTGAGTGATCATCTGCAAACCATTTTACTATTTCGGGTCACCGTGACCTTGACCTAGTGACCTGATAGGGGTCATTTGCGAGTCATGATCAATGTACCAATGAAGTTTCATGATCGTAGCATTCTTGAGTTATCATCTGGAAACCATCTGGTGGACGGACGTACGGGCATACGGACAGACATGAGCAAAACAATATACCCCCTCTTCTTCAAAGGGGGGCATAAAAATGGTTAATCCACTTCAAAATGAAACCATGCTTTTATATTTCTCAAGCACATGGATTTGAAAACATTGTGTGGGAAAAGGAAAAAAAATCAGAATAAGCCATTCCCCTTTCCACATCATGTTTTCTTATCTATTAAAGAACTGCGAGTCATTAGAATCAGTATGCATTTACGCTTTCAATACATGAAGCCTAAAATATGTTGTTTGATAAAGTGGTTAAAATGAACTTAATCAAAATAACAAATGTGTACAGTTACTGTGAAAAGAACTTCAATTCTTTGTAAGGAAATATATGATATCACATTTATAATTATATAAATTACTTCCCTTGAAAAGATTTGTGTCTAACAAATCTCTATTTTTAGTAGCAAATAACTAAAAGCCACTACCGTGACTGTAGATTCGCCACTCAAAATGTGCAGCTCCATGAGATACACATGCATGCCAAATGTATTAAGTTGCTATGTTCAATATTGAATAAATATCTCCCTTTAAAGCTTAAGACTTTCCTTGGATTTGTATTTTTTACAGTAGACCTTGAAGGATGACCTTGACCTTGACCATTTTCCACGATATGTTTGTCAGAAACAAAATGCCGCCTACTGCGCCGCTTCGATTTATTTAACAAAAATATATACAAATACATTCAAATGTGCAGCTCCATGAGATACAAATGCATGGCAAATACCAAGTTGCTATCTTCAATATTTAAAAAGTTATGGCCAATGCTCAAGTTTTTTTTCGGACACACTGCTATATGCAGTATAGACACAACTGCTATATGCTACCCTACCGGGGGCATAAAAAGATTTTCTAAGTTTTCTATAATATTATTGACATAAACGGAAAATAAGCCCCACCCCTGGCCACCATTTTATTTGAGATACCAACACAATTTAACAAACTTGATTTATGGTCACCTAAGGACTCTTCCTGCCAAATGTTGCTGAAAAAATGTCCGGTGGTTTCGGAAAAAATTTGTTAAGATTTTCCTATGAATGCATATGTAGAACAAAAACGTAAACATATTGGTTCAACGATGTTCTGCAACCAAGTCGTTAGAGGAATCAGATTTCCTTCTTTTTTCTTTTCACCTCAAGGAACAGACCTAAATTCAAAGTTTATAGACTAGGTGTTTTTTTTAAGTTTTCACAAAACAGGCCCTATTTTGGCCTATTTTCAATTTTGCTATGCCTGGGGCAGGGTCAATTTTGACCCCAGATGCATTATTTGAACAAATTTTAAACAGGTTGACTCCAGAAACATTCATGTGAAGTTGCATCCAAATTGAAACAGTAGATTATGAGACTTTTGTAGGAAAAGTTAACGCACGGATGCAGGACACAGGGCCATGACATAAGCCCCGCTGGCTTTCAGCCAGTGGAGCGTAAAACAATCGTATAGTATTGGAGATCTAGTGCACACAAACTATGCACTCAATATTAGGACTGTAACGACACATTTGAATATTCGAAAAAATCGAATACGGCTGTGGATGAATCATATTCATAATTCGCCACCTCTGCAATTGAATATTTGGCGAATACAAACAACATGGTCTTGAGTTTGAAAGTTTAACCATCTTAACTTAACTTACAAATGAAGGTTCATACAATGAATTTTTTTATGTAAATGTTCTTCTCCTTATTCCGGTGTAATTCATCATGTTTACCACACCCACTAAGTTACACAGTGAGATTATCAACAATAATGGCGGGCACCGGTTGAATATTTACGACAATGAATTGAAAAATCTTTCGATGGATGGTTGTTTACTGTAATGTTTATTTAGGCAAATATGAGTAATTTGATGCTCAAACATACACACAAAGGATTAGCAGATGGAATTCCTTTTTTGTTTATCTTTACTACTAATACTAGCGAAGATATTTCGTCAGTTGCAGTTCATGTCCGTGCCATCTGCAAACAAATCGGAAATAAACAAATGAAATACCGGGGAAAATCGGTACCGAGCGAAAATTCCCGTAGTGCCGACTATTTTATTATCATGAAAATAAAATAGCGAAAACGATGAGTACAAAATCAGGGTACGAAACATTCTTGGCTAAAACGTTTACTTATACGGGTTACTTAGAAATTTCTATACGAACATGGTAATAACGAGATCATATTTCAACAAGACAAATGTTAAATAACTTACAACGCGAGGGGATAAGGGTTGAGACAATATTTTCAGTAATTGCGGGAAAAATGCAACCGCTTCAAGTAGGTACGTGCGTATTCTTTTCAAACGGCGCATGCACATACAATGACAAGTATTTTTAGCATTGTAAAACTTTTATATCCACAATAAAATACTATTTCAGTATTTAACCACCTGGAAATCGCCTTTGTTTGCATATTTACTATTTTTTTCAACTCGTGAAGGTGAAGGCCAACGATCTGCATCATCCCGAGATTATTCTCATTAGATTATTGCTCATCGCTTGACCGCGTTCTAAATGGGGCTCCAAGTGGGGAAGTTATTTTTAAGAACAGATTGCAATATCCTCTGAGACACCATTGAGTGTGTATTTAGTGATGGTAACGATTTATTTCAAAATAAGAGCAGGGCTGTAAATAATTTTAACCATGGTTACTTTCAACGAAACCATGCAAACGTGTTAATTGAAATATAATTACCCCGTAGACACATACCAAAAGCACAGGTGGTTAGCGTGTGGCTATGATATTAATTAGTGAAAACATCATTTTGAATGATAAATAATCATATTATAACGAAAAATTAACTTTTCTGAAAAAAAAAATTTCACTATCAAATATATATATAACAAGGTATGCAACTCAAAATCACCCCAAAACGGGGTGCATCGCTTTGAACAGCCATATCTTCATCAATTGTGCAGCGATTTTCACGATCTCGGTCTTATTCAACGCAGAAATGAATTTCCTTTCTGGAAATGTAGATGTCTTGCAATATTTTTACAAATGCTGGGTCAACTTTTAAGAAATAACACGATACACAACACGCATGACCCAGTTGACAGTGATAATGCTGTCTTTAAGACTGAAATCTTCACGGAGTAAAGGGCAACTTCCCTACAAAGTTCATGTAGTTCGATACCATAATTCAATAAAACGTATGAAAAAACATTATTACCGTTTTTGTCGTTACATTCTGCATCAAGACTAACTGTCCAGCGCCGTTTGAAACCTTTGTTTACATACATTTCAACTAACTGACATTTTAAACATACGAGTGATTTCATTGGTCCAATGCGGAGGTGTGTCTTTACGACTGGAGATTTCATTCATAAAGAATACATGATCACTGTCAACTGGGTCATGCGTGTTGTGTATCGTGTTATTTCTTAAAAGTTGACCCAGCATTTGTAAAAATATTGCAAGACATCTACATTTCCAGAAAGGAAATTCATTTCTGCGTTGAATAAGACCGAGATCGTGAAAATCGCTGCACAATTGATGAAGATATGGCTGTTCAAAGCGATGCACCCCGTTTTGGGGTGATTTTGAGTTGCATACCTTGTTATATATATATTTGATAGTGAAATTTTTTTTCTTCAGAAAAGTTAATTTTTCGTTATAATATGATTATTTATCATTCAAAATGATGTTTTCACTAATTAATATCATAGCCACACGCTAACCACCTGTGACCAAAAGTGGTCCTTCTACGAGTCTACGTACTTGAACAGATACAGAATTGTCTCGCGCGTCCTGTATATTGAGTTACAATACCCTGCCGGGTACCTCTCAGTGCTCTGAATTAAATAGAGCGTGGCCTTCCAAAGAAATACTTTTGCCACTTGCAACAGTTTCTAAACTTTTTTGTTTTAAGTGCTGGCGATCTATAATGCAATAATACTCGGTGCAATGATATTTTTGCCACAATTAAAGCAATATCTACATCTGTGTGGGACATTTCTTGTTTAAATCGCCTTTTCTCGACAAAATAGTCAGCAATTGTAAACGCTCGATCTACTTGAATAGAATCACGTGAAATATTTGGCGAGAGCGAAAATGACATTTAATTGAGCACGAATCCAATCAGGAGACACAACAGTATGAGAACGAGGCATTTACCTTTCAATATCTTGCATTTCACATCTTCAGTTTAATGCTATTTCAGTTAACTGAACAGCGTGACAAACATAATAAAGCAGAATATGCACATGAATCTGATTAAACACAGATCCACTAACATATAAATCAAATCATGTTTGTCTATTTCCAAGTTCGAAAGATACTCTTCTAAATTATTTATCTTCGCGAGTAGAGTGAACTCCAATTTGCAAACACCGACTTCCGTGACGCAAATTCACTTTGCACATTTCTAAACACAATATGTGTATCTTGTATCTAAAACATAATCTTTTTCGTTGACAAAAAACTCATTTCATCATTCCTATCAAACTATATGATGTCAGTCGTTAATTCCGTTGCTATTTGTCATTCAGTAATCTTAATTTTCGCTTCGCAACGTGCAAACGAATCAGCTCAGAAATACCAAACACATTTTAAGAAACCGATCATAATTGGAAGATTGGAAGAAACTACAGCCAATTATATCGCTCGTTTTAACCAGGGGCTTAATTTGAACAAACTTGGTAGAGGACAATAAGATGTCACTACATACCAAATTTGGAAGCCCTTGGCCCAATGGTTATGGACAAGAAGATTTTTAAAGTTTTCACAAAATAGGCCTTATATACGCAAATGTTCAATTTTTTTACCCCCCCCCCCCCCGGGACAGGGTCAAATGTGACCACAGGAGCATAATTTGAACAAACTTGGTAGAAGACTATAAGATGTCACTACATACCAAATTTGGTAGCCCTAGGCCCAATGGTTATGGACAAGAAGATTTTTAAAGTTTGCACAAAATAGGCCTTATGTAAGCAAATGTTCAATTTTTAACCCCCCGGGGCAGGTTCAAATTTGACCCCAGGGGCATAGTTTGAACAAACTGAGTAGAAAACTATAAGATGTCACTACATAGCAAATTTGGTAGCCCTAGGCCCAATGGTTATGGACAAGAAGATTTTTAATGTTTGCACAAAATAGGCCTTATATAGCAAATTTTCTATTTTTTAATCCCCCGGGGCAGGGTCAAATTTGACCCCAGGGGCATAATTTGAACAAACTTGGTAGAGGACTATAAGATGTCACTACATACCAAATTTGGTAGCCCTACGCCATACAGTTATGGACAAGAAGATTTTTAAAGTTTGCACAAAATAGGCCTTATATAAGCAAATTTTCAATTTTTTGACCCCCCGGGGCAGGGTAAAATTTGACCCCAGGGGCATAATTTGAACAAACTTGGTAGAGGACTATAAGATGTCACTACATACCAAGTTTGGTAGCCCTAGGCCCAAAGGTTCTTGACAAGAAGATTTATAAAGTTTGCACAAAATAGGCCTTATATAAGCAAATTTTCAATTATTTTACCCCCAGGGGCAAAGTCAAATTTGACCCCAGGGGCATAATTTGAACAAATTTGAAAGAGGTTCACCACAGGAACATTCCTGAGAAATTTCATCAGAATTGGACCAGTAGTTTAGGAGAAGCAGATGTTTAAAGAAAAAGTTAACGCACGCACGGACGCACGCACGCACACACGACGGACACAGGACCATGACATAAACCCCGCTGGCCTTTGGCCAGTGGAGCTAATAATCAAAAGTGCAATACCACAACGCCTAAGACGCACACACGCACGCACAAGACATTGTGAATTTTCAAATCGGGAGCTTAAGTTTTGCGGCCCTGGTTCCATACTCAACGACAGGGTATTCGATTGCCCAGGTTAACATTTGTACATAATTCATTATTTGAGGCGGCTGTCCATGAATTGGATCCGAATAACGTGTAAGGTCATCTTAATTATTAAAACACGACATAGACAAGATATCATATTAAATGTGTTGTCCATTTATTAACTGAAATACACGTACACATATTCATGGAATGAACACAGACACTCAAACGAAAAATACAATATATTTGAAGGGACCTTTTTACAGATTTTGACATGTATTAAAGGGGCCTTTTCACAGTTTTTGGCATGTTTTGAAATACGTCATTAAATGCTTTATATTGATAAATGTAAACATTGTACCTTAAAAGCTCCAGTAAAAAATCAAGAATAAAATTTAAAATAGGAAAAAAAAGTAGCCGCAGCTGGACTCGAACCAGTGACCCCCGGAGTCCTGGAGTAACCTGGAGTAAAAACGCATTAGCCCGCTCGGCTATTCTGCAAAGCATAATTGGTTAAAGTTTTTTATGCATTATATGAGCAATCTTCGTAGTTTCACAAAATTTAACGACAACACCAGAACTCTCTAATTATTCAATCGATTCGCGTTGCAACGCTTTATAAGTTTTAGGTTTGTAAATCGTCAAAAGATGCATATATTGGCTATATTAGACCATGATAAATGTTCAGTTATACCATTTCCTCACAAATATCATAACTAAAACGAAAATTTGCGAATCTGAAACAACTTTTTTCAATTTTGTCAATTTACCAAACCGTGAAAAGATCCCTTTAAAGTTTGTCATTAAATGCTTTATATTGATTAATGTAGACATAGGATCTAAATTCCTCCAGTAACAAAAACAAGAGCACCGCCTTGCGGGTGCAGACCGCTCATCTATTTTCTTTTTAAAGGTGAAGGGACTCTCATTTTCAATCACAAAGGAGGGAGGAGTGGAGTGAAGAGGGGTGTATAGTGTGGGGTTGTGGACATTTATTACATTATCTTCCAAAAAAGCGAAAAAAAAAAAAAAATCGGGGGGGGGGGGGGGGGGGGGGTTTTGGGTGCGATGGTTGGACGGTATTTTAAACATAACCGTTTTAAAAAAAAATGGGGGGGGGTATAGTGTGAGGGTGTGGTGATAATTTGTGAGATGATCTTAAAAAAAAAAAAAAAAAAAAAATCAAAAAAAAAAATTGGGGGGGGGGGGGGTGGGGTGGGGGGTGGGGTGGGGGTATAGTGTGAGGGTGTGGTGGTCATTTGTGAGATGATCTTAAAAAAAAAAAAAAAAAAAAAAAAAATTAGGGGGGGGGGAGGGGGGAGGGCACGGGGGAGGGGGGAGGGCACGGGGGATGGTTTGGGTGAAGTCTATTGTGGTATGTCAGGTAAGAGTAGTTTCATCAAAGTATCAATCAAATCTAATCATAAATAAAGAAGTTATGGCAATTTTAGCAAAATTTAATAATTTGACCTTGAGAGTCAAGGTCATTCAAAGGTCAAAGTAAAATTCAAGTTGCCAGGTACAGTAACCTCATGATAGCATGTAAGTATTTGAAGTTTGAAAGCAATAGCCTTGATACTTCGAGTGGATCGAAACACAAAACTTAACCATATATTAAAAGTTACTAAGTCAAAAAAGGGCCATAATTCCGTAACAATGACAACCAGAGTTATGCAACTTGTCCTTTTACTGTACCCTTATGATAGTTTGTGAGTGTTCCAAGTATGAAAGCAATATCTATGATACTTTAGGGGTAAAGTGGACCAAAACATAAATCTTAACCAAATTTTCCATTTTCTAAGTATAAATGGCCCATAATTCCGTCCAAATGCCAGTCAGAGTTACATAACTTTGCCTGCACCGTCCCCTTATGATAGTTCATAAATCTTGCAAGTATGAAAGCAATAGCTTTGATACTGTAGGAATAAAGTGGACCTAAACACAAAACTTAATCAAATTTTCAATTTTCTAAGTATAAAAAGGGCACATAATTCTGTCAAAATGCCAGTCAGAGTTACATTACTTTGCCTGCACAGTCCCCTTATGATAGTTAGTAAGTGTTGCAAGTATGAAAGCAATAGCTTTGATGCTTAAGGAATAAAATGGACCTAAACACAAAACTTAACCAAAATTGTCATTTTTCTAAGTATAAAAAGGGCACATAATTCTGTCAAAATGCATGCCAGAGTTATCTAACTTTGCCTGCCCAGTCCCCTCATGATAGTTAGTAAGTGTACCAAGTTTGAATGCAATAGCATTGATACTTACTGAGAAAAGTGGAACTAAACGCAAAACTTAACCAAAATTTTCAATTTTTTAAGTATAAAAAGGGCACATAATTCTGTCAAAATGCACGCCAGAGTTATCTAACTTTGCCTGCCCAGTCCCCTCATGATAGTAAGTAAGTGTACCAAGTTTGAATGCAATAGCATTGATACTTTCTGAGAAAAGTGGACCTAAACGCAAAACTTAACCGGACGCCGACGCCAACGCCAACGCCGACGCCGACGCCAAGGTGATGACAATAGCTCATAATTTTTTTTCAAAAAATAGATGAGCTAACAAGGATAAAATTAAAGAAAGAAAATAAAGAGACCCTCAACTGGGCTCGAACCACTAACCCCTGGAGTAAAGGTCTAACGCTTAGACAACTTGGCCATCCGTGCTCATAGAGAAATTTATGTATTTTATACTTATGTAAGCAATCGTCGTTGTGTCGCAAACTATAACGACAACAACATAACTCTCCAAAGTATTCAACTGTTTTGCGTTGCAATGCTTTATAAAGTTCAGGTTTTTAAATAGTCAAAATAAAAATGTGCATAAAATGGACATTTCAGAGCATGGTAAATGTTCAGTATTACTACAACAAAAATTTGCAAATCTGAAACTCTTTTTTTTTTCGATTTTGTCAATTTATCAAAACGTGATAAGGTCCCTTTTACAAAGGAAATATACATTAAATGTAAGCACTATACAACGCATTACATGATTACAGTATTCTTTATGGAAAAAACAACATAAATGCCTTCAGAAAACAAGGGCTGTTTGTAAAACATGCATGCCCCCCTACATGGGCTATAAGTTGTAGCAGCAGCCATTGTGTGAATAAGTTTTTTGTCACTGTGAACAACGGTGGTGGTGGTGGTGATGGTGGTGGCGGCGGTGGTGGTGGCGGTGGTGGCGGCGGTGGTGGCGGTGGTGGAAGTGGTGGTGGCGTTGGTGGCGGTGGCGGTGGTGGTGGTTATTGATACAATGCATTACAAAAATGCAGGTGGTGGTTATTGATACAATGCATAACAAAAATGCAGTTAGCCTTACATTTGGTAAAATTTAAATATATTACAAGGGAGGCAAATGCTGTAACAAAAAGAACATGCATAAACGGTAGTTGTTTCCCTTGTTTGAACCATGCCAAATCCTTATAATGCCTATTTCCAGTAACTGTGACCTTCACCTGTGACCTTGACCTTTGACCTAGTGACCTCAAAATCAATAGGGGTCATCTGCGAGTCATGATCAATGTACCTATGAAGTTTCATGATCCTAGGCCCAAGCGTTCTTGAGTTATCTTCTGACAACCACCTGGTGGACGGACCGACCGACAGACAGACAGACAAACCGACATGAGCAAAGCAATATACCCCCTCTTCTTCGAAGGGGGGGGCATAATAAAGCAAATACCTGCTCATGTCCACTTGCATTTGTTTTAAAACAAACAATTAGGTCTTTGTGTGCATATTACATGTCGTCTGTACATTAATGAGCTTCCGATATTATTTGAAATGGCAAAAATCTCTGAACTTGTTGACTTTCTGGTACTTGGAGATTTTCTCAAACAACCGTGGCTGAGCTTTTATTATAGTTCTTCAATCAACAATGTTTTCTGTTTTCAAAACAATGTAACAATATACTTGCTTTCAATAAATTACATTGGTAACAATGTGTTGTATGAAAACATAAGAACGTTGTTGCATGTTTTATGCAGTGCGCAAATTGGAGCAGACCATTGCCAATATAGGTCAGCAAAATAATGTTCTACTCAACGTTATGCATGTTAAATTAATACAATACTTTAAATGATCATTAGTCATATGTTTAATCATGACCATTGTGGACTTAATCTATTGATGTTGCTGTGTTATCTGCCCCCTCCTCCAGCCTGGTTTGGATCAACATTCTGCATCACGAACATGAACAGAACGAATGGAACTATATACATCCACTGCAAAGAAAGAACACAATAAAATAAATATGTATCATGGAAGCTATATCCCTTACCAAGATTTGTTTACCTTGGCCTTGATTTTGAGCCAGCATGACTCACTAATGCATTCTGCAAATAGTCTAAATGCCCTCAATATCTGAGGAAAGTTTAAGGAAAGTCAGTCTTGACAGACTGACAAAGGGCATTCCAATAATCAACATAAAATTTGCAGCAGAAGATAAATGACTCATTCCAATTGTAAATAAACTCTAGATCAAATTTGTATCATGCAATCGAATAAAAAGCCTGTTCAACAAGGGCTGTTCGTAAAACATGCATTCCCCCCATATGGGCTGTCTGTTGTAGTGGCTGCCATTGTGTGAATACGATTTTTGTCACTGTGACCTTGACCTTTGACCTAGTGACCTGAAAATCAATAGGGGTCATCTGCGAGTCACGATCAATGTACCTATGAAGTGTCATGATCCTAGGCAAAAGCGTTCTTGAGTTATCATCCGAAAATCATTTTACTATTTCGGGTCACCGTGACCTTGACCTTTGACCTTGTGACCTCAAAATCAATAGGGGTCATCTGAAAGTCATGATCAATCTACCTATGAAGTTTCATGATCCTAGGCGTATGCGTTCTTGAGTTATCATCTGAAAACCATTTTACTATTTCGGGTCACCGTGACCTTGACCTTTGACCTAGTGACCTCAAAATCAATAGGGGTCATCTGCGTGTCATGATCAATCTACCCATGAAGTTTCATGATCCTAGGCGTATGTGTTCTTGAGTTATCATCCGGAAACCATTTTACTATTTCGGGTCACCGTGACCTTGACCTTTGACCTAGTGACCTCAAAATCAATAGGGGTCATCTGCAAGTCATGATCAATCTACCCATGAAGTTTCATGATCCTAGGCGTATGCGTTCTTGAGTTATCATCCGGAAACCATTTTACTATTTCGGGTCACCGTGACCTTGACCTTTGACCTAGTGACCTCAAAATCAATAGGGGTCATCTGCAAGTCATGATCAATCTACCCATGAAGTTTCATGATCCTAGGCGTATGCGTTCTTGAGTTATCATTCAAAAACCATTTTACTATTTCTGGTCACCGTGACCTTGACCTTTGACCTAGTGACCTCAAAATCAATAGGGGTCATCTGCGAGTCATGATCAATGTTCCTATGAAGTTTCATGATCCTAGGCCCAAGCGTTCTTGAGTTATCGTCTGACAACCACCTGGTGGACGGACTGACAGACCGACCGACAGACAGACCGACCGACCGACATGAGCAAAGCAATATAACCCCTCTTCTTCGAAGGGGGGCATAATTACAGTACATAATTCAGGTGTGGATTGGTAAACAAGGAATTACAAGTTGTATTTTTTACCCACAAGTTCTCATATTTATGCGTCACTAATTGAGTCATTTATAGAATCCTCGTTATTGTCATGAAAACAACTAGACTAGTGCATGACCAGGGCATGATCACGATCATATAAGTAAAAACAATTGCTGAAAATTAAGACTAATATTAATAATTGTCAAGGGATATCTATCCATTGCTAGAACAAGGCCTAACTGAAATGGTGCATCAGCAATTTTCCACTAGGTCCCACCCTGTCCCCTTCGATCAACGCCATGCCCTAGTAAGAACAAGAGATGTGTTTGTCAGAAACACAATGCCCCCGTCTGCGTGGCTTTGAAGCCCTAAATTTGACCTTGAAGGATGACCGTGACCTTTCACCACTCAAAATGTGCAGCTCCATGAGATACACATGCATGCCAAATATCAAGTTGCTATCTTCAATATTGCAAAAGTTATGACCAATGTTAAAGTTTTCAGACGGACGGACAGACTGACTGACGGACAGACAGACAGACGGATGGATTGATGGACAGTTCAAAAACTATATGCTACCCTTCAAGGGCATAACAACACATGTAATACTAAAATCATGCTACAGGGATAGTATGATTGTGTATGCTAGTGCCTTTTTGACTAACTGAGCATCCTGCCCTTCACAAATCCTGGATGGAGCACTGTCTTTCAAAATGTGCATCATCTAATCCAATAAAATGTCAGTAAGGCCAGAGTATTTTGATCTTCTGTTTAACGGGAGCGCCGCATCCAATTTTCCGAAAAGTGAAATAAAAATAATGCATAAAAAATTTATTTTATTTTTATTTTTTCCTCCGCATCCAACAAAAAGTGCTCTTCCAAAAAAAGTTAATAGTGTACTTTAGCCTTGGCTGTTTTACAAAACAAATAACTTTGCAAACACCCCGAGTTTTTATCGGCGAAAAATTATGTCCGGATATAGTACACATCCGCAAAATCGGTTGACATTACATCATGTTTTTTTTGTTTTAAAACATGAGCTATAACACGATAAGATTGGTTGCTGTTTTTGCATTATGTCGTTTATCGGATGGGCACACATCGCTCTGTGTTATTTACGCATGTTCCCCCTCGAGATTTAGTCGAAAAGTGTCAACATATTACCGCAAACTCGTGAATCGGGTCCGACTTTTAATAGAATGGAATGGATATGTAAAATAGCAATGAACAGAACGCGTATTTATTTTACATATGCATATGCCATGGTCAGCTAATTTTAACGAAACACGTGCTTGGACTTACAAATTCAATGAGGTGGTGTATTTTAAACAACAACGAATGACAAAAAAGGAAAAGTTCTAAAATACCGTTTTTTTTACAATTATTAGTTTACATTGATTTAAATATCACGACTGGTATATAACATTACTTGAAAAAAGTTCATATTTTTAGTATATTCGGTTATAAAATTTCGCAATGGGAAATCGCGAAATTAGATGAAATAACGATATAAGCACCATAAATAACGCAAGTAGATTGATCATTTTATGAATATAATATATAGAATTCACTACGCATGCACAATTTGCATTCCTGGGCTTACCACGTGACGATGATGATCAATCTACTTGCGTTATTTATAGTTTTTTTTAACTGGTAGTTACCTGGTAGACATACCCAGTAAAATTTATTACCGAATATACTGAAAATATGAAAACATAAAAACTTTTTTCAAGTAATGTATATACCAGTCGTGATATTTTAATCAATATAAACTAATAATTGTAAAAAAATGCGGTATTTTACAACTTTTCTTTTCTTCGTCGTCGTCGTTGACAGTCCCTTTAACTCACGCGCTGTGACGTTATTTGATGTAAACATAATAAAGATAATTGACCAGTCGCCAAAGTATCGATCGCTCCGCCCACATTCTTCGATCAGCCAATCAGAAATAGATTTTTCACACACCCCTCAGCAACGCTTATCTGGCCGCCATTTTGTCCGACAAACAAAGCGTATCGTGCATATGGAATGGACGTAATTTTTAAAGTTTACACAGATTTTATATAAAATGCATGATCATTACTGTTCGATCATTATTCAAAATTGTAGGTGCTATACATACTTTATAAAAGGTTATTATTTTATCTTTATTTCTTGAACATATGAACGAGTAATGAGAAAACAAACACAATAAATAGTGTAACCACACCAGTTGTGTGTTCTATAAAACGTGTTATACCGTTTGATGAACAATATTATTAAGCAATTTGGGCAACATAATAATTGCCACACGTGCTTATAAATCTCAGCGTAATTGTCGATGA